>NC_058412.1:93252677-93497483 GCF_002201575.2 Neomonachus schauinslandi | reverse complement strand
TCTGTCTGTCTGTCATGGTGCACGTGTATGTTTCTGTCTGTCTGTCATGGTGCACGTATATGTTTCTGTTTCTGTCTTTCTGTCATGGTGCGTCTGTAGAGGCGTTTGCGGGTGCTGCGGAGATACTAAATAAGCAAAGACAACATACACACATAACAAGCAACACGAATGAGGATATGGAGTGTTATAAGAGGGAGAAAAATGCATCTGATTGAGGAACAGAGGAAATCTTCACAAAGCCGAGGCTATTTGGAATGTTTTTGGAAGGATGACTGCCTGAGTGGCATTTTGGCCAACACGGCGTGAGGAGTGGTTGGCAAATACATAAGTATCTGAAGTCAAACCACTCGCTGTCCTGCCATTTGGAAGATGTGCAAGATGGCTCACTGTCTTGCCAGCACATGGTCGCTGGGAAGCTTGTGCACTTGGTGGTAGTGGTGGTTGCGGGTGGGGGCACTTGAAGTAAATGGGGTTTAGAATCTTCCCTACTGAATTTATCCCAAAGCTAATTTCCTGGAACCTTGTGTTTTCCTCCAAGCTTTGTACTCCTTTTGCCTTGTGTCTTAACCAGAGGTGGCCTGTTTTGGAAGAGAGGAATGTGACCCAGTAGGTCCACCCAAGGAGGGTCAAGGGCAGTGGGGGCTTTGGTGTTTCCCCAGCACTGTTGTATGCTCATGGCCTCTCGTGCTGACCTGAGTGGCCCCTTGTCCCCTGCCCAACTTTGCGTTTGAATTTTTTTTTTTTTAAGATTTTATTTATTTATTTGACAGAGAGAGACACAGCGAGAGAGGGAACACAAACAGGGTGAGTGGGAGAGGGAGAAGCAAGCTTCCTGCTGAGCAGGGAGCCCAATGCGGGGCTCGATCCCAGGACCCTGGGACCATGACCTGAGCCAGAGGCAGACGCTTAACCAACTGAGCCACCCAGGCGCCCCATGTGTTTGAATTTTTTAAAAAGATAGTTGTGCAATTTGAGCCTGTGCTGGTCTGTTTACCAAGCACTGGAGCCTGTGCTCCAAATGAGTCAGGGCCTGAACTTCTAGGCCATGGACTCTCTACTGGCCTGTTTCTGGTGACACACATCCTCCCCACAGCTGGTTCTGATAAGCCGCACAGTAGTTGGTTTGAGAGCACAGTGATGGTCCTACATACACAGCGGACAACACCAGAGGGCCTTTCATTTCCCAGAACAATGCTCCAGGACACTCAGCTGGTTTCTGAAATCTCTTTTGCAGCCTTTTCCCTGGAAGGCTCAGGAATCAGTTTTGCGGATTTATTCCGGCTCATTGCTTTCTACTGCATCAGCAGGTAAGACTCTTCACCTCTTATGATTTAAAGTACCTGCTTGGTGCATGCAATATAAACAGCCCCGGGGTTTCTTGATGAAAGCGGGGCAGAGGGGTCTGGGAGGCTTGCTGCCTTTTAGATGTCCCTAGAAGGATTGGCAGATTGGCTACTGAATTAAAACAATCACCAAGTCCCCTCTGCCAGGCTTAAGATCAGAATACTACCCTGGCCCCTCTGAATTAATATGCCCGTGTCTTCAAGCTGTTCCCATGGTTCCTTTCACCTAGACCTGTCAAGCAGGGGAAATACACACACATGTACACATACACGCACACACAGAAAGGGACCCACGATGCAGACCTCTAACATTTAAAGGTCCCTGACAATGTTTCTGAAAACTCTCCAGGGGATGCAGTTCATGCTAGAAATACAGGCTCCGTAAACCAGCCCATAAATCTTATATCACTGTCCTATGGGCCCACTTGGTGCTCATGCCCTTTTTGTAACTAAAGCAACTGTGTTAAACTAGAAGTAGTTCAGCCCCAGATCACTGTGTTAGTAAGTGTGGGGAGGCTGTGAGTTGTTGAAGGCTCCCCCCATTTCTTTCCTTTCTAGCCATCATAGTTTGTCAAATGGAGGGTTCATTTGGTGATTCAGAATCCATAGTCTTCATCTGCAGAGGCTGACGTTGCCTCCACGTAGGGCCACAGGGCTCAGTTGGCCCCCTTGGCTTCTCTCTGTGCCTGGTGCAGCCGATGGAGTGCAGACAGGCATGCGTTCCGGGTTGTTTCCAAAGTTCATGTCTCCTAGCCATCCCAGTCTGAAATGGAGAAGCTTATGTGGGGTTCCTTTCCTTTATATTAGTTTAAGGGTCAAGTTAGTTCTCAAAGACGGAGTTAGACGTTTGTTGTACCTGTTGGGCTAGACCCTCCCAGGGGCAGGCACTGAGCTGTTGATCCCTAGACGTCACCAGGCCGGCAAAGCCACACAGTCAATGGCCTGAGGGTGGGGAGGCACTATCAGTGGGGGCATCCGGTGCTGAGTACCCGGAGGAAGAAAAAAGGGGCTTCATCTAGAGTTGGACCCAGTGGGCAAGAGCCCTTGGCCTATGTGAGGATGAGTATCGGCTGCCCAAAGAGAACAAAAAGCCAGTGCAGAAGCCCCCCCCCACTGGCCCCAGGAATCTACACCTGGTCTGGTTTGAGGCCAGCCAGTTCCCAAAAGTGAATTTCAACACTAACATGTTGATCAGAGGTGAAGTTGGCCAATGCTTACTCTTCAGAGTTGGCTTGTTGACTGTCCTGTTGTTGCGAAAAATCGTTACGCTTATAAAGGAGTATTTGGCAGCAGCACCCAAAAGATACCATCTCTCCCCTCAGTATTCATGATGCTGGTATACCTGCTGTCCACGGCTGTTTGATGGCTGAAGGAGGTAAAGCACAAGAAAGCCTTCTCTACACTACAAAGTACGATACCAATATAAGGTGCTGATGGAAAAATCCCCACGTTGACATTTTGTGATCAGAGAGCCCTAAGATTCATTTTCCTATTTTTTCCCCTCAAAATGCAAAAGTTCTTCATGTTTTTGTTTCTCCTCTAATGCTTTATATTACTCGTTTACCTAAGTCAGTGTTCTTAGGCATCAGTACTTGATTTGACCCAGTCTGACCACAATATTTTTGAAATGTTCTAGTTGGTTACTGGTCCGTAAATGTATTCACAGAGAAAAAGTGGTTGGGTTTTCAGCCCCGGTGTCCCCCGGAATGCATATGCACAGGTGCACTAGGCTAGAGAATTCATGAATCAGTCAGCATGTGGCTTGCCACATCAGGAAGGTACATGAAGAGTCAGGCTGAGGACACAAATGAGATGCAAACATTGGCCATGAATTCCTGGTCGCCCCCTGTCACTCGGCATCCTCAGTGTCATGGAGAGCACCGCCTCGCAAACTTTTCTACATGCTAGAATCACCTGGAATCTTGTTAGAATGCAGATTCTGATTCAGGGGGTCTAGGGCAGCGTCTGAGAGTCTGCTTTTCCAACAGTCTCCCAGGTCATGAGGCCAATGCTGCTGGTCCTACAGTTACACTTTGAGTAGCAAAGGGCTAGAGGAAATAATAATTCTTAATTATCACTGATTAAGTATAATGATAATTTCAGGGGCTTTCTTTATAGGTGCCAGGTCCCATATATACACTATTTCTAATCCTCGTGGCAACCCTGGAAGACACCATGGCTCAGAGAGTGGGACACTAGCCCACGATCATTCAGTTAATATGTGGCAGATACTGGATTTAAACCCAGGCCTACCTTGATGCTAGAGCTCATATCTTGCCACTGTACAGCGCCCCTCCATGGACCTTGGGGTCCAATGTACCTGGGGTCCCGGCCCCACTTAATTCCACATTAGCTCTGTGAGTGGGTGCAGGGACCTCCGCATTTATGCTATCCTGCGCTCCTGATCCACGGAATGGGAGACCTCAGAGCTTCTTCCCATGGGCCTGTGTGGGTCCGACGTGAGGTACAGTGCTTGATGCAATAGTAGGTTAGTCTCCTCCCCTTTAGAAACATGACATTAGAGCAAAGGTTCAAAAGTAAATTATGTGTGTCCTAAAACTCTTGAGTGAAACATTTATACCTAAGTTGGCTTTATTTTGTCTGCTACGTAGGTTTTAGAATCCGGGCTCCTTTCCTTAACAGGATAAAGTAAGAGGGAAGCGACTGTGTGTGTGTGTGTGTGTGTGTGTGTGTGTGTGTGTGTGTGAGGAGATGCTATGTTTTACCCTTAGCTAGTGCAGTGGAAGAGGACTCATGTGCAACATCTAATTTTCCAGGAGATCAAAGCGGAAAACCACCCATTAGTGAAATACAGGCATGGTTTCCTGTCATACGTGCCCTTAAGAAAAACCAAAACCAGCCATGTGATGTTTAGGCTCCGGGTACTGCATTAGGCAAGGTAAAAGCTTAAAATAAACATAGGTCGGTTTTGTCATATGTGGCTTTCCCCCCAATTGTCTAAAGAAAGAAGATTTTAATTAAGTTTGTACAGCCATAGAAACATATATTTATATGATGCTTTGGCGTTACAAAGGTCTGCTTCCCATTAATCTTCCTTTAAGACTATAATCTGAGTCATTGCCTCTCCCCAGTCGGGCAGCAGCTATTATAAACGCTGCCATCCCCTGAGGCTTCGCCTGCTTCATCCAGAACAGATGCAAGTGGACAAGGAGAAGGAAGTGTTCACACCATTTGGAGGCAGACGAAAGGGTTCCTGGAAACGGGGTGACCCAGGCTTGACAACTCAGGAAAGAGCCACCTCCTGACCGCCAACCCCTAGTATTTATGTGAGCAGTATATTAGAGGCCATGTGACAAATCACATTGTATTCATGTTTTACTCTTTTCATTGACCTTAGTAATTTGTTATTCATTGTCAACAGCTTCAGGGGTTCCAGAATTCTCTGGTCATCCAGATTTAATCTGATTCAGTTTAGAATGTTGCCTAATCTTACTGTAAACAATGAGTTGTTTGGGATAGTTATTCTCTTCAATGGAAATTTTCACAGCATCTTGTGTAGACAAAATATAGGCAGAAGCTCTACATTTTGTCCCTCACTTACTCCGCCTCAGCCATGATGGCCTCCTTGCTGTTCTTCATATATGCCAGACCCTCTCCCACCCCAGGGCCTTTGCACCTGCTGCTCCCTCTGCCTAGAAAGTTCTTTCTTTCATGGTTTACCCCTGGCCCCCTTTAGATCTTCAGTCAAATGCTGCCTGTTCATGAGGCCTTCTCTGGCCAACTCTCACTGGCCAACTCTCAGTTGAATACTCTTTGTTATTCCCCTTTTGCACGTTTTTTAAAAATCTGTGGCATACATCCCCTTCTTATGTATTCTATGAAATGCATATTCGTTCATTGTCTTTTGGTGTCCACTGGAGTGAAACTCCATGCAGGCAGGCAGGGTATTTTGTCTTTTCGTTCTCAGCACCTAGATGATGTTGAATGAAGGAATGAATTCCTTTTTTTTTAAAGATTTATTTATTTATTTGAGAGAGAGAGAGAGAAAGAGAGAGCATGAGCGGGGGAGGGGCAGAAGGAGAGGGAGAGAGGGACCTCAAGCAGACTCCCCGCTGAGCGCAGAGCCTGACGCAGGGCTCGATCCCAGGACCCTGAGATTGTGACCTGAGCCAAAACCAAGAGTTGGCTGCTTAAATGACTGCGCCACCCAGGCGCCCCTGAGTTCTTTTTTTGTAAGACCAATACCACCACTGAAAAAATTTTATTTTTGGATAAGTCACCATTGTTACTGCATATTCATTCATTCATTTATTCGAAACATGCTTTCTCCCTGTCAGTATCAGGCAAGGCCTTGTGTGAGCCCTGGGGAGCGGGGAATCACCAATGTTTATCCCTTGTATATGAAAATGAGCAGATGTTTGTTAGGTCTGCTTTTGCCCTTTTGGAGAAAGCAGGAGGTCATGGTCCATGTACTTACTGGTGGTGACACTATTCACTGGCCGTGGAAGGACCCTGGTGGCAGCTCCACTCAGCTCCTTCCTGTTGGGCCTTTTGGTCTGTGATGGCGGGTGCGTGTGTTTGCTGGTGCACACATGATCCCATGCTGCTTGGGGGCAGGGTTGTTGCATGAAGTCATTTCCATTTGCCTCCCTACTCAGCACGGTGCAGGGGCAGCAGCAGCAACATCGCCTGGGAGCGTGGCAGAAATGTCCAGCCTCACCCAGACCTCCTGAATCAGAGCGTGCAGTAAAACAAGACTCCCAGGGATTCATGTGCACATTACATAGAGAAGCACTACCTTAAAACAAGAGGAAGTTTTGTCTCCAGCACACAAAGCACAACGCATGGGCTCTAGCTGGAAGATGTCAAAGTAAAACCAACAGATAGTGGTGGAGAACCTGCCGTGTGTAAGGAAGTGAGATCATAAATCTTGGTTTAGGATTACACAGTCCTGTTCAATGAGTTGGGGCCCAATGTTCGGAACATGCAGCAAATGAGTACATAATGTTTTATGTGTATATATGTAAGATCCACCAACATAAGGATTCTGATATTAACACTAGATACATTTCAACTACCCTGGGAAGGAAATTTGGTCCTCGCTACAGATACCAAAACCAGTCAGCCTGTCATCTCTCAGGTTGTCCCGAGTGTGTTCCTAGAGTCAAGAATAGTAATCCTGCGGTCCTGTCCCCAGTAAAGATAAGGCCTGGTTAGGTAGGATGTAGTGTCTCCTTAGGACATTTCAGCAGAAGCTAAAACATCTCCTTAGGACATTTCAGTTGAAGCTAAAACATCCCTAGAATGGATATGCAAACAAGAGATAGAAACAAGACATATAATTACAAATATTCTCTCTTTTGAAAAATCAGGGACGTTCTGCCGTTTACCTTGAAGTTGCCTTATGCCATTTCAACAGCCAAGACTGAGGCTCGGCTTGAAGAACTAGCCCAGCTGGGACTAAGTAAGTGGGTGCCCCTGCCCAGGTCTCTCCTGAAATGAATCTATGGAGCAGAGTCAGTGTTAGGCTGGCTGGTGATACACTGTTCCATCGAAAAATAATCCCCAACTCCGTGGCAAAACGTGGCTTGCAGGTCCATGAGGTCCCTGAATCACACCTGCTGAGAGTCTTTTTCTAAGTCAAATATTGAACTGTCTCTCAGAGGCAAGCCCTCCGTTTGCCTGGGTCGCCTGGGTCACCCCCACATCTCCCCAGTGACTCCCATCAGGTTTAAGCTACCCTAAACGTCCAAGTCCTAACGGAACACAAACTTCTGTAATGGGTTGTGTCTTTCTTTCCTTTCTGCGGCATCCTACTGGGAAAGGGGGCACTTGGCAGAAAGGGAAATAGCGCAGCACATCTCATGTGCACGAGTTTTGTTCTGGAAGAACACACGGGAATTGACAGCACTTCTGTGCTTTGGGGAATTTGACCGTGCAGGCATCTCGAGTAACATCTGTCTCACTTCCTCTCTTGTTCAATTTCAGTCCTGGTGTCCTGAGTCATGTCCCCTATGCTGCCACGCATCCTCGCTCTGGCCAGCTGGGCACTGGCTTCCCCCTCCTGCCCCTTTGCCAACGCCCCTAAACGCAACATCATGCTTCTGGACAGTGGTTGACAATGGATCGGGACATACATTTCACCCAATTTCACTTCCTTGTGCCATTGCCATGAAGAATCTTTGTGGGTTTAACTTTGGGAGGGGAGCTTTCCCCCTAGATTGAAAGGGGAGATTCTCTTAAGATTTTTAGGACTTCAGTCTTCCAAAAGAATAACAACCAGGTCATAGTACTGGAATGGAAATTTGAGATGCTGAAATGCAAATACCAGGGCTCCTAGGACCCATGAGATGCCTGGAGATAGATTCAGACTCCCTTCTCAAACTTAGATTGCTTCAAAAGAATTGCTACATGTGTCTGAGGCCTGTCTGATGGGCAGTTAGGTAGCGGGATTGGGAAACTGATTCCTGGTAAAAATACCAGGGTAGGATAATGTCCCTGCTGAAAAGTTACACCATCTCTTGCAGTGGAGTTTCAGACACCTTTGGAGAGAGTTTAAGACATTTCTTGAATTTAAGTGAATATAACCAACTAGATTGCAGGCCTCTTGAAGACCTGCTCCAGGTCTGTTTTCGATGCTGATCTCCACCCACAGAAACTCCTGGTTCTGTGGTCAGTGGGCAGTGCCTGCTTCATGCCAGGGCTGAAGGACTGAAGTGTCATCGTCAGCGCTTGTGTCCTGCAGAGATAAATGCAAAATACCTTGTTATCCTGGCCACTGACCAGAAGCAAATGAGGTCTAATTAATATATACTCAATTTGTAATTGTCAGTGTACACATTATTCATTTTGTGAAGAGACAGCACTTTCTACAACTCTGTTCTTCATTTATTTGTCCTTCCAATAAATGTTTCTGGAGGATCTGCTCTGTGACAGGCTCCACACCAAGAAGTCAAAAGTTAATAGTGTCCATCCCTCTCCTCCCCGCCACCCAGGTCTATAGTCCATATGGGAGAAACAGGCATATGGGCGATAAATGTACTAAACCTTATAAAGTCTGGGAGTAGTGGCAGTAAAAGCCTAAGACAGACCCAAAGGTGGTGGGAGCCATTCCACCCAGACCTTACACTTGGGCAAGGGAAATGCATATGTGGCAAGCCAGTGTGTAATTTTAAATTTTCTAGTAGCCCCACTGAAGAAAATTAAAGAGACACAGGTGAAATTAATTTTTATAATTTATTTTATTTAATGTCATAGATCTGAAATATTTCAACATAGAAGGAGTATTTTTAAAAGTACAAATACAATAAAAGCAGTATTTTAAAGCCATTAACGAGATATTTTACATTCTTTTTTTTCATCCTAAGTGTTGGAATCCAGGATCTATTTTATCCTTACAGCACATCTCATAAATTTTCATCAGAAACACATGACCTGCATTTAGATTTCATTAAATTTACAGTTGAAAAACTGCATTCACATAACATACCCTAGTTCCAAAACTACTTAAAAGTTTGCCAGTAATCAAATTGCACATGTGTTCTTAAATTTAATTGATCGACATGAAGCGAAATTTAAAATTGAATGCCCCTGTCACAATGGCTGGATTTCAAGTGCTCAATAGCTCTCGCATTGGACAGCACAGAGCCAGAGGGAAGGAAAGGAAGGGTGAGAGGAAGCAGGTGACACTATCAGGCATGTTTACAACACAGCGAGGACAGGACAAGGGCTTCTCCCAGTGCCAGCCTCCCTGCTGTCCCCCATGATCAGCCATTCTGGGCCCATAGGAAAGAAACACATTTTAGGCACAGCAAGGCAAAGCTGTAGCAAGAGAATAAACCTAATCCAACTGGAAATCACAACAGATGACGTTTATCACCATCACTGTCTCCCACGACTTGTGTGGAAACGTGAGCCCCGTATGTGGGTGACATAGGGCCGTAGCTGCGTAAGCAATGTGCACCACTCCGAAGACTGTTGAGTGGGTGTTTTCATAGTAAGGAGGTCTCAGATTTAGGGAGTATGGGCAGCTAACCACTACGATAAATGGTTGAACTTGCACTTAGCGTTTGCATAGGTCTGCTGTCCTTTTTTTCTGCTGATGGGTTCCATGAGTGTATTTTTCCTCCTTTTGGGATTTTAATGCTGAACGTGTAAAACCCCAAGCGGATTGTGTAACATCCCCCAGGCCCAGCTGCTGATCCGGCCCATTAAAGGGGAACTGCCAGGTCCTCTGGAAGGGACCTCCAGGAGAAGTGGCTTGGAAAGGGTGGCTTGCTTTTCAAGTAAGTTCAGTTTTTGTAAAGCAAGTCGGGGAGCCCCATGGCCTTTTCCAGGCTTATTCTGTAACAGTTCCAGTCCTTTCCTCACCTGTGCAAAGCCTGGGCTGGCTTTGTATGTTGGCCAAGACGTTTCCCAAGGGCTTTGAAGGTGAAAAGACCCTGGAGCCTTTCTGTGAGCCCACAGCTTGGGCCTGGCAGCACTTCTACCCTTTCCAGTAAGGGAATGCAGTTAAAGCAAAAAAGAAAAGGAAAAAAAAAACAAAAACACACACACACACCCAAGTGTGGCCCCTCCCCCTTCAAAGACGTGTGTTGTCATGCAAGTGTGCTTTTTTTTAATTTGTGAAGGAATGGCCTGAGAGTACTGTATTTACATTCTTGTGTTCACTGATAATGACTTTCAGATTTTTGGAGCTCTCCAGCTGACAACAAACCCCCAAACCCTCCACCTCCCCATAGGCCTCTCTCCTCAGACGGTGTTTGTCCTGCCTCTCGTCAGCTCTGCCTTATAAATGGAGTGCATTCTATAAAAACCAGGACGCCTTCGGAGCTGGAGTGCAGCCAGACCAACGGAGCCCTGTGTTTTATTAATCCTCTTTTCTTGAAAGTGCACAGCCAGGACCTCGGTGGAGGCCTGAAACGGCCCTGCACAAGGACTCCCAACGCGAATGGCACCGAGAGGCCTCGGTCCCCCCCACCCAGGCCCCCGCCACCCGCTATTAATAGTGTCCACACAAGCCCGCAGCTGTCCAGGACTGAAACCCAGGCGAGCATGCCAGAAACAGTCAACCATAACAAACATGGGAACGTAGCTCAGCTTGGAACAAAACCAACCCCCATCCCTCCACCCCGGCTGAAGAAGCAGGCTTCTTTTCTCGAGGCGGAAGGCAGCGCAAAGACGTTGCCCGGCGGCCGGCCGTATCCCGGCCGGGAGCCGCAGCCGGAGGAGCCGGGGCCGGGCACAGCTGGCAGGCCAGGTGGGGCCCCGCCTGCCGAGGCCCCGGGGGATTGCACAAGGGCCGCCGGTCCCGAACCCCGGCCCCCGTGGCGTGGAGGCAGGCAGAGGCTGAGCGACATGAGCATTTCCACTTCCTCCTCTGACTCGCTGGAGTTCGACCGCAGCATGCCCCTGTTTGGCTACGAGGCAGACACCAACAGCAGCCTGGAGGACTGCGAGGAAGAGAGCGACCAGGAGACCATGGCCCCCCCCATCAAGTCCAAAAAGAAGAGGAACAGCTCCTTCGTGCTGCCCAAGCTGGTCAAGTCCCAGCTGCGCAAGATGAGCGGGGTGTTCAGCTCCTTCCTGACCCCCGAGAAGCGCATGGTCAGGCGGATCGCGGAGCTGTCCCGGGACAAGTGCACCTATTTCGGCTGCCTGGTGCAGGACTACGTGAGCTTTCTGCAGGAGAACAAGGAGTGCCACGTGTCCAGCACCGACATGCTGCAGACCATCCGGCAGTTCATGACCCAGGTGAAAAACTATTTGGCTCAGAGCTCAGAGCTGGACCCCCCCATCGAGTCGCTGATCCCTGAAGACCAAATCGGTAAGTCCCCACGTGGTTGTTGTTGTTTTTTAAACACAGAGAGTCCCATCACCTCATAGCACGGTGCATCCCGTGGCAGTTCTCTTGGCTGAAGTTTTCTCTGGAGTTCAAAACAACAACACACTCCATGCCCTCCACCCATCAGCAGGGCATGGTAGCTTCTTAAAGCAGCGCTCACCTTAGATGTGAGTCGCCGGCTGCAAGCCAGGCTTGCTGCAAGTGTTTCGGGGAGCTACAGATGGAAACCCCAGAATGGTTCTGTTCAGGGGTAGAGTTTGTCTTCTGAGGGTCGGGTGCCCCCCCTGATTTGGGGCTGTGTGTGTGACACGGCCAGCCGTGTCGTGTTTCCTGAAAGTGGGTCTGCGGGCAGTGCCTGAATAGAAAAGTATTTGAGCTGTTTTCTGGGAGGTTGTTTTCCTCTGCTTTGTTTGGGAAGGATACTTTCCACTGAGGGATCGTGTACGTTTGTAAGAGTGTGGCCATCGCGGGTGTGCCGCTGGATGAGTTTCCATAGTGACCATGACTGTGTGACAAGTGACAGCTCAGTAACCACAACAGACCCACATCTGGAAGCCCCCTGGGACCACCATCCTGTCACCCTTCTACCAAAAGGGTAAACGCCCTGCTGGCTTCTGAAGCCACAGAATTCCTTAAACAACAGGGTTTTGGAGTAAGGAAAAAAAAAAAAAAGGAAAAAAAAGACAAGTTTATTTTGTGTATCTTTCAAATAAGTAACATATTTGGAGGTCACGTGAAAGGTATTTTCTCCAAAGTCAAGAGGAAATATTTTCTTTATAACCTCATCGAAGGGCTGAATTGTTAATAGTTACTTTGGCCAAGGAAAATTTGAATTTGGCAAGGCATCCTTTTTTCCAGGGCAAAGAGTGTTGCAAGGATTTTTTTTTAATTTCAGAAGGTTGACTCTAAAAGGCTAATTTCAGAGACCTCATTCACTGGGCAGCCACAGCTGAAAGAGCTAGCAAATATTTCCAGGCAGTTCCTAAAGCTAAACCCAGATTTCTTCTTTCTGATTGGGTCTGTTGAAAGTAGTAAACAGTATGTGGTAGAGCGGTCTCTCTCTCTCTCTCTCTCCCTCCCTTCCTCTCTTTCTCTCTTTCTCTCTCTCCCTCTCTGTCTCTGTCTCTTTCTCCTTTAAATAAGTTTCAGCAGCTCTTTGATTTTCTCACAAAGGAATCAAAGCCTTGTTTGTTTTCTCGAGGTTTGACGGGGCGGGGTTAGAGCTGGGTGTTGCTGAGGAGAGACGCTGGAAGGAATGCGCCCTTGTGGTGTGCTTGGAACTGAGAAAGGTTTCTAGGGGCAGGCGGAACAGCCATCCAGGCCATCCTGTGCCCCGTCCCACCAGAGCCCGCCTCTCAGGGTAGACCAGCTCACATGCCATATTCACAGGGACGCTGAACCGGTGGAAGAAGCTCCCTCTGGGGGAGCCCAGTGCGGGGAGCCAGACGGGAGCTGATGTCAGCATCAAGCTATGTGGCCACAGCGCCAACCATCCCACAGAGACAAGGCTCCCGAGGGAACAAGGGCCTTCCCTTCCTTCCCTGCTGAGACTGTAAGCACCAACCAGAGTGCTGTTCCCTGGGAGGCTCTTCTGCCAGCTTCTTTGAAGAGCCCAAAGGGCTCATTTTCTCCAGAAACAAACATACACTTTGCTGCTCTGGAAGGATGTGGCTTTTATTTTTTTTTATTTTTATTTTTTTAAAGATTTTATTTATTTATTTGAGAGAGAGAGAATGAAAGACAGAGAGTATGAGAGGGGGGAGGGTCAGAGGGAGAAGCAGACTCCCCGCCGAGCAGGGAGCCCGATGCAGGACTCGATCCAGGGACTCCAGGATCATGACCTGAGCCGAAGGCAGTCGCTTAACCAACTGAGCCACCCAGGCGCCCCAGGATGTGGCTTTTAATTTAAAATCTAAGGTCATGCAGAACGTGCCCTCTTTATACTAAGGTCATGACA
Organism: Neomonachus schauinslandi; assembly: GCF_002201575.2. Lineage (NCBI taxonomy): Eukaryota > Metazoa > Chordata > Mammalia > Carnivora > Phocidae > Neomonachus > Neomonachus schauinslandi. Next base: position 93,484,378 of record NC_058412.1, on the reverse strand, counting down.
AGAAGGGACTTTGACATCTCTGGAGCCTCTCATATGAGCCAGGGTTCTGGCCAGGTGATGTCAGCAGGGCCTGGCCTCACCCCTGTGAAGCAGGCACGGCCATCCCCTGTGGGGTGGAGAAGCAGGGCTTTGCCAGGTGGAGCCGTTTGTCCCCAGGCCACACCAGCTAGTCACTAGCAGGTGCGGCGTTTGGAAGAGGAGGCTCACCCCTTGTTGAGGCAGCTCAGACTACAGTTCTGTATGGAGGTGTGGGTGTGGCCAACTAAGCATTGCCCCACTTTTTTTATTGGCTTGTTTGTCTTGGTTTTTTAAACTTTTGCACCTCATCACATGTTGCCTCCGCCATGAAAGCATCGTTCTGTGTTGAAAGTACAATGAATGTGCTGGGCTTTTGAAATTAAGAGGAAGGTGAACCAGAGCAGAGGTCAACCTGAGAAACTCAACACTTGCCCAAATGGAGAGAAAGAGGTGACTCTAATGATCAGAAAACCGATCCCCTTCAATGTGTAAGTCACTCGGTTAGGATGCTGACAAAACACTGGACTTAGTCTAATTGTCTGTGTTTTACATATTCATGAAGTGCTCACTAGTTTACTAGACTGGTTAATACAGTCACTCCTTTGAGCCCCATAACCAACTCAAGGTTGGTACATTTATGTAGATAGAGTTCATGTTTTGCAAATTCAAGAACAGAGGCCAAAATATAAAAAGTGACTTGTAGAGGGTTTCACTGCTGATAAGTAGGGGAGCTTGGATTCAACCCAGATTTTTTCTCAGTTGTTTGCATGGTCCTACCATATCTCACTTCCTGGGAGGAAGTAATTCACTTTTAATGGATTCACTCTGAATGGATTCACTTTGAACACCATCTCCGGAATACCAAGCCTTAAGTTGGTTCTGGACAGGTGTCTACTAATGCTCCTAAGGCTTTTCAAGAATGCCAATCTAGTCCTGTCCTCCTTTCCCACAACTTCTGAAGGTGATAGCTCTGAACCAAGAGGTGGGAACTTAAATTTAAAGCCTGCATTTACAGAATATCCATCCTGAAATCAAAGAAGATGGAGGGGGCATTTCCCTGGCTTAACCCATGTAGAATTAGAGCTGTCACTCATATGTGAAAAATGACTGTATGAGTGCATACGTGTCTACATTTAGTATCTGGAAATGGTGCTAGTCTGTCTTCTTCAGAGAGTGGTTCTTCAGTTGTCTAGAGAAAAGCCAATGAGAACACCAAGCAGCTGCCACTCACTGCCACCTTATACTCTTGTTGCAGCCCTTTTGGTCAGCACTTCCTAGGTGAGTGTAAAATGATAAATAGCCAGTCTCAAAAATAAAAAAAACCTACCACTCTAAATGGTTGTGTCCTAGTATGGAGAATTTACATTCTGTTTAGACTACCCTTTAAAACACTGTCAGAAAGCCCTGCGATTTCAAGGTCTTGAATAAACAAATATTAGTTGATTGACATCAGCTTCACTCTCCTGGTTGGGGAATGAAGCCAGTAGGGATAAGACATGCTGAGTTCCCAGGTGAGTCAATCCCCCTGTTCCTTCCAGGGCCACGTATTGTTTCCCTTCTGGAGACCTCTCCACTCACTCTCATTCCCCCGTACCCCACAAAGTGGTACAAGAAAGGACAAACAGATGCTTTAACAAAAACTGTACACACTTTTAGGTCCTACGCGAAAGTCCAGGGATCAGTAACTTCATCGACAGTGAGGTATACTCATGACTGGTGTGTCCTACCCTGTAAAGTAGAGACAGGGTGTGACATTGCTCATTATTCTATCATAGATGTGTTTCCTCTTTGGTGAGCTTGCCCATCATACCAGTCTTGCTCCAGTCTTTTGCAACCAATGGAGAGATTAGTTCAAAATTTCTGATTGTGAAATCTCCACTCTGCAGAACTTGTTGCATTTTTGTGGTCAGTGTTTTGATTTTATTCAAGCAAAACAATTTTTATTTCTGATCTGACGTTAATCTTGGGAAATCCCTCTGTTTTCAAGGTTTGTTTCAAGAAAAACAAAATTTCTCCAACTCCAAAAATTTTACTCATCCCAAATTTTCTATTTCACTCAAACTGCCCACCACGGACTGTCAGCAACCATTTAAAAAAGCCAAGTATTTGTATTCCTAAAAGTCAATAGCAAAAAAAGCAAGACAATAGTGTTCTGCTTGATTTAATTGCTATGTACTAAAACTTGTATTTTCTCTGAAGAACGTTTTAATTATGTAAAGAAAAGGTATCTTTAAAGTCAATTCATATTCATGTGAGTTTTGTTTTTTTAATAAAGGACAGTACTGAGAAGTGGTTAGACACCAGAGAGCATAGCATGAATAAGAAAGGGGGCTTGAAGTGACTCCCTAGGAGTTCAGCAATTACAACTACTTTGCTTCCTCAAGCTTCAATATCTGGTGTGGCTTGTTTTTTAATTTTTATTTCACAGTTTGGTTCAAGCCCTTGAGTAATTATCTGCTCTTTTTTAGATTAAGGATCATTCAGAGATGTGACCAGAGCGGCATATTGGTGCCAAGATGAGATTAGAACCTTGAATCTGACTTCTGATCTAGACCATGTGACCATAATACCTGCAAGGAGCGAATGGCCTTGTACGGTTAGCAAAGGGTAGAGAGAAAGGAGAAAGATTGACCTCTTGCAAGATATAAAAAGAATGCCTACATTAGTTTTGAAAATTAGTTTAAATAGAAGACCCCAGCAGGAAGCACTTCTTTTTTTCCCATGGGGCATCATTTGTTGTACAGTTGTTGCCTTGGGACATCAAAAATTGGTTTAATTATATCAACTAAACGAAGGGTCACAACCCTGGAGTTAAGGATCTCTGTTAGAAGTCCCTGACTCCATTATACTCTGTGCAAGGAAATGGGTAGCTCAGTAATTCAGAGAAAGAGAGCCCTTGCTAACAAGGTGGGAACTGGGATAGCATCACAAAATAAGGTGCATGGAGATGTCTGTGCTAGAGTGTTTTCTGACTACATCCTGAGAATCTTCCATCTCAAGAGAGAGATCAGCACCTGCTGGGCAAGAAACCTCACCAGGCAAAAGAGGAATCTTACAGCGATTGAGAGCATGAGCAAGGGGCCACTTGAAAGGCTATGTTGATTGAAATGGAGGCATTTGAATCTTTAAGAGTTGGACATGTTTTCCACTACTCTTCTGCCAACAGAATGGCCCCGATTGGCTCTTACCTGTAGATGGGGCCCTCACCATCCGGGGACCCACCCTCAGGCTTGCCTTGCTTCCTCAGTCTGTCTACAGGCCAGGGCAGGAACACCCTCCACCTTACCCCTCAGGGACAATGTCCACTTTGGAGATCCTCACTTACTGGCCAGGCTCGGGGGCTTCTTTTAGAAACCAGAAGTCATAGCCCACCCCTCTGTCAAATCCAAGAGTATGTGTTAAATGCATACTGTGTTTTTAATAGAAGCAAGTGAAAGCCCCCATAATCCCTCACTGGTGTGTGGTTCTTGATGGTTTATGGAGCAATTTTATGCATAGAAGCCCCTTAAATCCCCTTAATGCCTTGGGGGGTCCCCTTATCCTCATTTTTAGAGCTGAGGAAAGGAAAGCTTAGCAAGGTCAAGCCCGGGTGCAAATGGGACTGAACCAAATCATGTAGCGGGCTTCTCACACCACGTGGGGCAGCTACACTGCCTTTCTGGGCCATTTTATGAGGAGGGAGGAAGACTGTGGTGGCAAAATCACCATACCAGAGGGGGCCTGCTCTCCACAAGACTTATCATCGATGTTGTTACCCTGACTCACCAAGTTCTGCTCTGTAAAATGCCGGCTCTTCCCTCCACCCCCTCCATACTCTTCTGCAGAAGCAGGACACTAAGCACTGCCCACAGTCAAGGGATGAGGCTAGAATTCAGCTTCGCCTCCGAGGCCAGAGGAGCTACGTAAATTATTCTGAATTTTTCTGTAAGGAAGGTTGGGCTCTTCTCCACTGCTTTGTTTTGTTTTTAATATTTATTTATTTATTTGAGAGAGAGAGAGCAGGGGGTAAAGGGAGACAGAAAGGGAGAAAGAATCTCCAGCACGATCTCCACTGTACACGGAGACTGACATTGGGCTTGATCCCAGGACCCTGACATCATGACCTGAGCCCAAACCAAGAGTTGGATGCTTAGCCAATTGAACCACCCAGGTGCCCCCTCCACTGCTTTGGTTTTTACTGGCCTTTTACTAGAAGGTCCTGAAACCAGTCTGATGGATTTTTTTTTTTTTAAGATTTTATTTATTCATTCATGAGAGACAGAGAGAGAGAGAGAGAACCAGAGGGAGAAGCAGGCTCCCAAGGAGCAGGGAGCCCGATGCGGGACTCGATCCCAGGACTCTGGGATCATGACCTGAGCTGAAGGCAGACGCTTAACCGTCTGAGCCACCCAGGCGCCCCCAGTCTGATGGATTTTATACATAAACTATGATGTGAATATAACCTATACTTTCCATAATGCCTTTCCTCGAAGCCCACCAAAGTGAACAAAAATATGAGTGAATCACCATGCAGTGCTTGCCATCTTTATTTTGGTGGAAGTGGTTTAAATGATAAAGCGCCCTGTGTTATTTTATGGGCTGAAGCATGCATTGCTTACAAAATGTAAAGCAAACCAGGTTACAGGACATCCCTGCAGGGTGACAGGAGACTGCAAGGATGGGGTGACTGCCCCACACTTGGGGGATGGCTTCATTGCCCGAGTCACGCTTCCCATATTCTGCAGGGGTAAGGAGAGGAAACATAATTTTCATGAAGCCACCCAAAGGAAGCGTTTTCAGTTCAATTCAGAAGTCACTTCTGGAGCCCATGCTAGCTGTGGGCCTCTAGCTAGGGACTGCAGCTGGCTCATGTGAGCACCCCCAGGTCTGGTGTTCAGAGGAGAGAGGTCTAGTTTGCTCTATGCCATGGCAGAGGTCACAGAGAACACCAGGGGCCCAGGGAGTAGGGAGGAGGCGGACTGACAAGGCTGCATGGAAATCCATGTTGGGAAAAGCAAGGAGCCCACCAGCCACAGGGAACAGCATATGGAAAGGTGCAGAGGCACAGAGGGGCCGCAGTACTGTTGCCTTCAGTGAGAACATGGGTTGCTTCTTCACGAGGATAGGGAGCAAAGAAGGGAGGGCAAAGCAGGGGTGTACCCCCAGAAGCTGAGTCTTTAGGGTGTTTGAAAGCATTTTAGGAAAATCACTCCAGGCAGGGTAAGAGTCCAACTCTTTAACAATCTCTGTAGCCCAGGTACCAACCAATCAGACACTGGCCATAAACACCTGCAGGCCAGTGTGACAAGCCAGGAGGCCAGGGGTATGGGGTAGACAGACACAGAGCAGGGACCCCAGTGTGACCCCGGCCTTCCCAATTAGTAGACCAAAAACTGTCAGCGATGAACCGAAGCCACCCTTCATCTCTCGTCCCAGATGGGGCTGGGGGCTCTCCACCTGTCAGGTGGAAAGACACACCACTGCCAAAGGCACTCAGCTCGTCTGGGAGTCTGAGCTATTAGACGGGGACAGAATGAGGCTGTGACAAAACACTGGCAAGTTCCGGGCGGAAAACCCAGAGGGCCAGACTGCAGATCTGCTGCCTTTGTACCTGTAGGTGGGAGAGGCTGAGGAAGAGTAAGAGGGCACGAGGGAGAAAGATGGACAGGAAGCCAGGCGGCTTTTCAATTAATTTATCAAAGCACTTTCAGTTCCCACTTCCAACCAAGTAAATCACAGTTAACACAGAAGAAAACAAAACCAAACAGGCCTGAATCATTAAACCTGGAGTCCCTATCCCAAAGTATGCACCCCGCACTCAAAAGGAACAGAGGGGGCCAGTGATTCTTGCCCATTGACTAGGTGACAGGTGCATAGGAAGTGCTCACCCTGTGGGATCTCACCCAATCCTCTCAGCAATCCCACTGGGAAGCTGTGAGTGATCCCATTTTATAGATGAGGAAGCTGAGGCCTGGAAAGGTCATCTTCTTCCCTCAAGGTCACAAAGTAGAAAACGGCTCATGTGGACTTCACATGTAACCCGAGAGCCGCTTGAACACCAGGTGGTCTGCTTTTTAGGAGTAGTTGGTACAGAGGAGTAGCAAAGTTCTGTTGTGACTGCCTGGGTGTCCCATCCCAGCTCTGCTAAAACAGGATGGATAAATTTCTCAGCCTAAAGGCAGGAGCGTCTGGTGGTTCAGAGTACAAGCTCAGGCAGGACCTCTGCCCTGATGAGCTGTGTGTGCTTGGTCATGTGTCTTAACATCTCTGTGCCTCTGTTTCTTCATACATAACGTGAACGTGACACCATTGTGCCTGCCCCCCCCACCCCGGATTGTTTGATTTCCAACTGGCAGTGCCTAAGACATGTTGCCTGACACTTTCTCGTGCCCCCAGAGCTCTTGTCCAGAGCAGATGGAATGGCTAGGAGATGAATGCCCTCTCCACTGTCCCGGAGCCTGAAGGGAACAGGTGTATAAATACCTCAGCTGCCTCCCCTCTGAGTCATGCTCTACACTGTGTCTTGGACTTCTCACGGGGTTGAGCTGGTTGAGCTCCAGCTGCCCCCAGTAATAACTGGCTGCCTTCTCTCCCATCCCACTCCCCTCATCTGCTACCAGTGCTTCCCAGGCTCACCTCCCAAATGAACTACTCACACTTGAGTCCCTGTCTCAAGGTTGGCTTCTGGGAGAACCCAAGCTAAAACAAATAGGGATTATGTACTCATTTCAGCTGAAGAGTGGTTTAAATCCTAAATCTGTGTAAAGTGCGTAACAGTGCTTGCAACACACAGACACCCAGTCAATGTCAGTTCTAATCCTTAATCTAATTAAGCAGTCAAAGGAAGATAGGTTAGCACGTAAAAGAAAATACCCAGCTCGTTTCACTGTTCTGGTACAGAGCCCCTCGCGCTGTCTGACTTGTTGGCCCCAGCGACAGGCTTGCGGGGCGTCTCTATCACCCTGGGAGCATCATTTGACTTCTAAGCTGCGTGTGCACCTGCACAATGAGGATGGCCTTGGGGCCTGCCTCCCACTGCTGACATGAGGGTTAATATACAGGGGGGTCATACGTAGAACCCCCTCGGATGACCCCCCCTTGGAATAAGAACTGTTCAGAGGAAGCTCAACACATTGTAGCGATTACACAAGTGTAACTTCACCATTTGAAATTTCAAACAGTAGCTTCGATTTCTGTCTCTTTCTTTTAAAAAAATAAATAAACAACCAGAATGCCAGAACTCAAATAAACCGAGAGGCCATGTGACCTCATCTTTTATCTTTGTCAACTAACTTTAGGTTGCAGCCTGTACATTTTGGACATTATGTCGCTTAGATTCTGGGTACTGTTAGAATCTCCCAGAGAATGCCATTTATTATTTTGTTTTGTTTGGGCCATCATTCAGGGTGCTAGTTACTTCTCGCCTTTTGTGGGCAATGAGATGGCAGTTCAGAAGTTCGAGGCAATGACAGAGAGGTGAACCGACTTGGCCAAAGCCGCTTAGGAAGATAGAGCCGGGCTGGCTGCCAGGCTTCCTGTTCCTAGTGTTCTTTCAAAGACACGCGCCTTCTCTGGACTTCACCTTAACCTCCCGGGCTCTCACTTCCCCCTAGGCAGCAGTGGATAAGCAGAAAGTACTCAAGCTGATGCATGAGCCAGTCTTGTGATGGTTCCCTGTCTGAACTCTGACCTTCTCTGGTATCTGTGCTGTCGATCAGAGTGAAGCAACAGAGACAGGGCTTCTGTCTTCCATTCCTGTTAAGGAGTGACCACCGCACCAGAGGCCAACACATCGTACGCTTCCTATACATTATTACATTGCGGCTCATTAAGCCAAGGAGCATCTAAGCCTCTGCCATGCTCTTTACCATTTCCCCCTCACGCATGAGCCTTGGGAACAATTGATAGGGTCTATCTAAATATTTTCGGAAAATTCGCTTCATTTTATTTTGGTCATTCAGCTAACATTTGGTTTCGAAAATTCAAAACACTGTATTTCAAACAGTTCTCTAGTATTTTCTTGTCCTTTGTATGTTTGTTTGTTTGTGGATAAATGCAATTGACAGGACCAGATTTCTTGGGTTCCAATCCTGGCTCTCCTTCTTGTGAGCTGTGTGGTATTGATCTCCCTGGGTTTGTTCCCTCATCTAGAAAATGAAACACAGAATAGTCCTCCCCCCATGGGGTTTGTTTGAGTATTTGAAGAGTCGGTGTATATAAGGTGTCTGGAATAGTATCATTGTTCTCACAGTTTAAAAGATTTTGTTTTCTTGGATTTTAAGCAACCACAGATAGTAGAAAACAACAGGTAGTAGTAACTTACAAGAAATGTGTCCGATCTGTTCTTTTTTTTTTTTTTTTCTTTCCTGGGCTAGTCCACATTCTGAAAGATTTTCTGTTCTTTTTGTTTCCCCAAATCATTTTTCCCTCTTGCTTTTTGAGCAGAATCTGTTTTTCCTATTGGAGAGAACCAGGTGGGTTCCAAATCCCTGTTATTTGAACTTTATTTTTTCTATTCTTTGTGCCTATTAAGGATTTCAGGAGTGCAGGGTTTAGGAGTAAAGTCCTAGAAAAGAATGCAAAGAGACCAGTCTTATTTCTAAATTATGATCTTTAAGAAGTATACTTTTAAAAAAAAATCTAACACTGGTCTTTTGTTTTGTTTTGGTTTTAATTTTAAGAGAATGGGCACTGGGCAATGGATCTCAGGTTTTAACCATCCTAACAAAAGATTTCCACAGCATCATTCCTGAGAGTGGGAGTCTATGGCACAAAGACCAGTCCTTTCCTGGTGGCAAAGATGAGTTGCATGAGGGTCTCTGGCTCACTGGTAATGGGCTTTGTGCCCTTGTCCCCCAGGAACAGCACAGAACCTTGTGTAGATGATTCATGTCAACACTCTGGCTCAGAGATGATCAGGCTCACCCTGAGGTTAAAAGTTGCCCTTGGGATTCAAGGTAAAAATCTCAAGCTGGTCTCCAGTTGTTTTCCGTTGGTTTGATTTATACAGAATTATTGTAACTTACATTCATAAAATGTACAAATCTTAACTGCTCAGCTTGAAAGATTTTCACATATGAGCACACACAGGTAGCCCCCACCCAGATCCAGACATAGAACCTCTCCATCTCCCCAGAAGGATCCTCCCACAGCCTCATGTATTCCTAGGGGTGACTGCCATCCTGACTTCTGTCATCATAGATTCAATTGTGCCTGCTTTTGAACTTTATATAAATGAAATGCTAAAGGAGATACTCTTTTATGTCTGGCTTTTTTCACACAGCAATGTATCTCAGATTCATCCAGCTGCATCAGGAGCAGCAGTGTGCTCTTTTCCATGGAATGAATCTTCCATTGTCTGAATTCCATTTTCTGAATTCCATTCTACGAATATATGCTTCTCTCCATTCCACTGGGATGGGCCTTTGGATGGCTTCCAGTTTGGGGCAATTATGAATCACGCTGCTATCCGTGTTCATGTACAGTCCTAATTAATGATTGGCATGACTTTTACCCCCCTTGGTGACCTCATTCTAACAGGGTAGTGGTCACTTATAACCATGAATGGGGCTTGTGTGACCTTTAGATAGAGAGGAATAAACAGGTGAATGTTTTTAAAGCGCCTTGACCTTGAGAATTAAGAGATCATTTACTTTGGAAAGCAATGTGATTGTTTAAAATAGCTGTGCAGCCTCAAGCAAGCCATTAGACGTCTCCAGATCTCTGCCCCCTCATTTGTAAAATAATATTAGTATTTTGCAAAAATAAAAGAGTTGTTGTAAGAATTAGATGAGCTAATAAGTAAAGCACTTACAGCCTAGCCCAACTGAAAGCTCAGTGTCAATTGCTATCATTGGCCTTTCAATGTAATGATCATTTAGGGTAAAGTCAAAGATGCTGTAACGTCATAGGGTTTATTAACACAACAGAACCAATATAAACCAAGTAGTTCGTTTCAGTGCCAGATGTCAAGTGAAAATGTTTATTCTGTTTTTCTTCTTACTTTATAACCTCTTTTGCTTCAACCTTGACTTCTATACCTATATAAAGCTCTAAATTTAAGCAAAGATCGCCTGGATATAAAGGCGGAGGAAAAAATAAATAAAACTTGGGCTGGAGAAGCAGATCATTATGGGGTCAGCATTAACTTTGGCATGAGTTTTAACTTTCGGTTATGGGAAAATTGTTTTTCCCATGTTTGTGCATCCGGCTTAGATTTCTCTTTGTTCCTGACCTTCTAATAATAGGTGGTAATTTGGATGCATTGTGATCTGAATCAATGTCAGGCATTCCCAAAGCCAGAGAGATAACTATTTCCAGTTTTATAAGGAAGCAGATCCATGGGCTTCCAAAACAGAATCACATTAAAGTCTCATAGTTGAGGTCTGGCTACCCAGGTAGCTTTGATGAGAACAGGCAAACATTTGAGATTGGAAAGCTGATGTTGAAAAAGCAGAGAGATTATGATTATATAAGTCATCATCAGTCTAGATCTCCAGATTTATGGTCACTTTACTGTCAGCCAAGAAAGCTACTTCATTGAGCAACCATTCAAAGAAAGAGGGAAAAATAATGCCTTCCACACCTAAAGGTATTTCCAGACATACAGAAAAGTTGCAATCATGTCTACCCTTTATCCTTATTCCCTGAACATTAGCTCTTTGTCATGTTTCATTCTCCTCCCTTCTCTTTGCACATGCATGCACACACATGCACATTTACACGCACACACATACACCCTTCTTTTTTCTGAACCATTTCAGAGTTAGTTGCAGACATTGTGTCCCTTTACCCCTAAATGCTCAGTGGGTATTTCCTAAAAACAGATATCTTGTTACAAAACTATAGGAAAATTACCACAGATTGAGTGTTCCCACTAGTACCTAACCTGCAGACTTTATTCAGATTTCATCCAGTGTCCCACTAATGCTCTTTATAGCAAATGAAATAAAAAATTTGGGGTCCAGAATTCAATCTAAGGTAATATGTGTATTTAGGTGAACTTATTTTCTCTCAAAATATTTGAAGAAATCTTAAATCTTCTCTCTTCTCTCCTTTAAAAAAAAATATTTATTTACCTGTCAAACAGATGATCAGTGGAGGGACTGGGTCAAAAGAATGTCTTCTAGAATATTCACCTGTGCTCATGAGGGAGGGGGCATAAAAGTAGTTAAAACAAAATCTATTTCATTGTTATTGACTGTGCAAAAACAAAACAAAACAAAACAAAACACCAAAAAAAAACCTGTAAGAATTTATTAGGGAAGATTCACTTTCCCCGGCTTTCCAGAAAATGTGCTGGAGTGTGAGGAGCGGTGGCACTGCTCAGTTTTGTTGGTTGGGCAGGTGTGAAGTGATAACCTGTCTGCCCAGTAGCCAATGCAGAGTTGCAGATGTCCATTCTGAGAAAGCAGACCTTGCATTTCTTCTTCCTTCAGACAATGGTCACAGTAGCTGTACTTTCTTTGGCAGATGTGGTGCTGGAAAAAGCCATGCACAAGTGCATCTTAAAACCCCTCAAGGGGCATGTGGAGGCCATGCTGAGGGACTTCCACATGGCTGATGGCTCATGGAAGCAACTCAAGGAGAACCTGCAGCTTGTGCGGCAGAGGAACCCCCAGGAGCTGGGAGTCTTTGCCCCAACTCCTGATATTGTGGACGTGGAGAAAATCAAAGTCAAATTCATGACCATGCAGAAGATGTATTCACCGGAGAAGAAAGTCATGCTGCTGCTGAGGGTCTGCAAGCTTATTTACACTGTCATGGAGAACAACTCAGGTGAGTTGCCCAGGCTTCTGGCACTTCCCACCAGGGCCAGGGACGTGGCCGGGGACATGTGAAGCTCTCCGATTCCCAGTTCCTCTTTGTTTTGATCTCTTGATTTCACCAAGCAGCTCACAAAAAATACAAGTGTCACGCTGGTGTCTGGCAAATTGGTCACTTGCAACAGATGGGTATTACCAAGAAAGGTAGCTGTTGAGGCAACAAGATTCTTGTATGATGCCAATTTGTTAAAGATTTAGTTCAGGGCAGTGGATGCGGCTTCAGTCTCTGGAGACTGAAGTCAAATCCTAACTCTGTGAATGAGTTCATTAACTATGGGGCTTTGGCTCCCTTAATCTACTTCTAAACTGAAGTTTCTATACCTGTCATTGAATCTGACCCTGTCCTTCATAAAGCGGGGATTAGATGAGGCAATGCAGGCATAGCCCCAAGCACGATGGAAATATTAGCAATTATCATTACTACATTTTGGCCAGTGAGGTTTTGTGTCAATGATCTACGTCCAGCATGGGTCAAACACGGAGCAGTCAATAATGATAATGACTTCAGTACAACCATTTCATTGGTTCTCCCTTATTTGCTGAAGCAATGTCATTGAATTCACAAAAGAATTACATGGTTCGAAAGTAAGTCCTCGGATTTCCTCAGTTCTGCTTCTTATAGACCCAGGAGTCACCATGATTCACGGCTAGTGACTGGACCCTGCATAGTACTGGGGTTTCGGTGAGCCTGTGATTGACTTTTCCTCTAAGTAAAATTGCTTCATGGAAAAGCAACAGAGAAAAAACACAGGCTGTATTAACCACCACTTGGGTAGATGGGAATGTGTGTCCACTTTGTACATTGTTGGGCAAAGACATTAAAATGTGAGCTCTAGAGCCGGTCGTGATAGCATATGAACATCACCTCTGAAATTCGCAAACATATTTCACGTACAAGAAGGGTATTTTCTGTAGTTCAGACAAGCATTTGTATAAGTTCTAAAATGGTGTCTGCACAGGATTGTGCTCTTCTGATGCACAATTTCTCAGCCTTAGCACTAATGACATTTAAAATGGATAATTCTTTATTGTGGGGGCTGCTTCCTGTTTGGAGTTTATCGGCATTCTGGATGTCATTTGCACCCTACCCTCTAATCATGACAAAGAAAAATGTCTCCAGACAATGCCAGCTTCCCCTGGTGGGGGCACAGTTACCCCAAGTTGAGACTCACTTATATAATGAAAAGTAGCAATAAGGACTAAAAAATTTTTTTGCAATGTATTAATTGTATGTATCTATTTGACATATACTGAATTTGCACATTTAAATAAATTAACTGTGTGCTCACATTGAACAGAGCGCAAAGTTTTTTCCTGGTCAGAGTTTGGTCCTGTCATTATGTTGATGATTAATTTCCACAGAAAGCAGTGAGCAACACAGTAGAATTCACAAAGGATTAACATAGTAAGTAGATATTTAGTAAATGTTTTATAATACTACTTGCTGAAAGTTAAACTATTTCCAAGTACTCTGTTCTGTTGCATAACTTGATGCATGTCATGAAAGCATGGAGAAAATCTTTCATGTGTCCATTGACTCGCAGACATTTCATTCTGAAATTGTATGTTAGGGCTGGTCTCTGACATGAGCAGCCAGGAGGGTCACAGGCTGCATAGGATTCCAGAAACACCCACCTCTGTTTATGAATAGCACATTTCCCCAGATGACTCCTAGCTATCTAATAAAAGCAGTATGCGTAGGCTATGAAAGAAAGAAGTGTTGGTAAAAATATTCCCATCTTCCCCTTTCTTCCGATCCCAGGGAGGATGTACGGAGCTGATGACTTTTTACCAGTCCTGACCTACGTCATAGCTCAGTGTGACATGTTGGAACTTGACACTGAAATTGAGTATATGATGGAGCTCTTAGACCCGTCGCTGTTACACGGAGAAGGTAACAATCGCTTGAAGCCATGGAAGGAACTGGGGTGCCTTTTTTTTTATTTTGTTTTCATTTTTTTTTTCTTGAAGTGAAATTCACATAGCAGCAGATTAGCTATTTTAAAGTGAACTATTCAATGACATTTGGTACCTTCACAGTTTTGTGCAGCCCACCACCTCTCTTTTGCCCCAAATAAAATAATAGATTTTCATCACCCCAAGATAACACCCCATGCCCATTCAGCAGTCATGGGGGTGCTTTTTTGACATTGTAATGGTTAACTATGGTTTTAATTTTTTTTTATTATTTAAAAGAATGTGCTGACTCTTTTCTAATTATAAAAGTAATTCATATTCATTGTAGAAAATATAGGAAAGTCAAAAAACTAAAAAACAGAACTGGGCCATAAATATACTTCACCGAGATTGGTTAATTGCGATAAAAAAAATACTCAGTAGAAAAAAAATGCCATTTTTAAAAAGAAATGGTTTCCTTAAGGAAGAAGGAAGGTATAAACCTTTATGAGAGAATATGTTCGCTACCAGAAGAATATCCTGTTGTTCTATCAGTGAGACGGATGAAGGCTGGCCTTTTGTTTTCATCTGTTTAAAAAATTTTGTTCTCAAGATGAAAACAGCATTGATTTTCTTTTCTATTTAAATAATTGTATCTGCTCACTGCTAAAATACAAATGCAGTGGAGTAAAGTTGCTTTCAACTTACCTTGTCAGTTCGGTCTCCTTCTTGTACCTGCCTGACCCCAACATGTCTTAGCAGAAGTTCCTTCTCCTTGCACATTGGTTAGGTATTTTATCCTGGAAATAACTGGGATGTTTGTCATTGTGGTGCACAGCCTTGAAAAGCAGAAATAACTGGGGCTCTTATGTGAGCTTGTCTTTTTAAAGGAGAACGAATCAGAGTCTTTGCATTGTGAATTCCATTAATCCATTTTCATGAGCCCAGATGGCCCCTGAGTGGTCAATTGTTGCATAGAACTGTTTTTGTTTTTGTTTTTTTTTAAGATTTTTTTTTTTTATTTGAGAGAGAGAGAATGAGAGACAGAGAGCATGAGAGGGAAGAGGGCAGAGGGGGAAGCAGACCCCCCGCCGAGCAGGGAGCCCAATGCGGGACTCGATCCCGGGACTCCAGGATCATGACCTGAGCCGAAGGCAGTTGCTTAACCAACTGAGCCACCCAGGCGCCCCTGTTTTTGTTTTTTGTTTATTCTTTTCTCTGCTGAGTTTTAGTCTGGCCTTAAGTAAAAAGGTCCATGTGCTGATTGGATTCTGCAGGGTATGTGTCATACCGGGATTTTCCTTCCCTGGAGGGAAACTGAAGTGCATTGTCACCCCCAGAATGTATCTCTTAACTCCCTAAGTCCTCAGTGCTTGGCCTTTTTTTCCAGAGGGTCTGTCCTCCCTGGAGCCCCCAAGGTACAAGGTATACCCTTCCCACTCCTTGAGGGATAGTGCTGACTCAGGATTAGTGATGAATATCTTTTCATCCTAGTCCCCCACCCCAGAGAGATATAAATGAACTTCTTTGATCCCTTTAGCCTCTCCCCCATTTACCCCTCCCCTCACTAATATTCATCACCCTGGAACCAGACATTCCATGATGAACCCCCAAGATCCTGCCTGGAGCTTTCCTCGCCTGTTCTGGGATTTAACAGGAGAGGGGAAAACGTGTGGTTTTGTCCAAGGACCAATAGAAGCATACCTTAGTCTCCATGCCCTGCTTTCTCTTCTTCTACTGCATTATTATTACAATTTCATATGCGTCTGGGTGTTGTTTTAGTTTTAGTTGTTTGGAGCTCTAATCATGCTTAATTCTAGGAATGAGTATGTCAAACTCTTGGGACTTTGGGGAAAGGGCATGTCGGTTTCACTCAGAAAATTACCATTCTGTAGCTGACAATGTATACTTAGGACAAACATATGCTTACATCTTGTGGCCCGAGGACTGAGACAGCCCCTTCCTGCCACCCGTCCCAGCATTTCCCCAGAGCGAGGCACTGCCCTGGGCACCTGTTGGTGACAGATGGGCAGGTGGCTGTCCTCACCTCCAGGAATCACATAAGAGAGAAAGACGAGGACCCAGAGAGTGAACGTTTGGAGCCGCCAGTGAGCTTGCACTTAAACTAGAGCCCGCCTCCACTTACCGTCTTGGGCTTCTTGGCTTCTTTCCTTGGGAAAACAGGCCAGCCCAGTCGGGTTGGCTGCAGTTACAGACCCGGCCTGCACGTCAGGGACCTGAAGCTCTGCAGACCCAGGGGGAAGACATGCGTTACCAACCCAGCCCTCTGCGGCCTGCCCAAAGTCCTCTTTGGTTGTTGGGGCAGCAGCCCATGTCTCTTTTCTGCTGTTTAAGCAGGTAGTTTCATTTACGGAAAAGGCGTCACAGAATCCCTCTTAAGTGCACAGCTCTTGTGGCAGGGTTATAGTTTTGCTGAAATGTAACCCTTCTCTAATTGCATCCACATGTTTCAAAGTGTGGTCAACATTGGGCCTCCAGAATTTTGAGTTTTCTCCTTAGTGCCCTGGACAGATCAGAGCTCTGGAGTCTAAAATTTGACATCCAAAGGGAACACCCTCCCTCCCAAACTTGACTGTAATGGTCCCTCCAAGCCCTACCTCCAAAACTGACACCTCTACACAGCCTTATGTGAACGTTTACGTCCCTGCTGATTGCTCTTGAAATCCTCTGTGTAGCATTTAAATTCTGTACCACCGAGTTTCACACTCAGCCTTGTGCTGATTTGTTAACGGGGCAAATATTAGTAAAAATCAGCTACTCAGAACTCTGTACTAAGGTGTAGGAGGTTCCATAGGGAACTTGCACTCAGGTGGTGGGGCCTTTAAGCTGTTCAGGGAACTCGAAACAAGTATCCTGTTGTGTGCATGGGACCTGTATTGCCCAGAGTGGGCTAGGTGATGCTACACTAAGATATAACCCCCCATATCTCCGTCAGTGACCTGAAAACCACAAAGGTGTGTTCCTTTCTAAGTTACACGTCCGATGCAGTTTGCGGGGGCTGTGCTCATTTCTCGGATGGTAGACCAGTTGCCACCTCAAACACTGTCATCACTTGGTGACAAGAGAGAGAGTTCTTCAGAGTCTTGCATTAGCAGCTAAACGCTTTGACCATGAACAAAACTCATTTAATCACAACTAACTTGGAATCCTGCATGAATAAACCCGCTATACCTGTTTTCTTTAATAAATTCATAAACTTCTGTAAAGCAGGGACTCAGATTCTGTTTCTTACAAACCTGCCTCCTGCTCTATACCTGGCTTGGGCTCACAATAGAAATTCAATAGATATTTTGACAAAAGTGTCTCTCAAGTTAAAATATGGGGAGCCCAATTAGGGAATTTTTAATAAACATTCAGGGCGCCCCCTAGTGGTCCACTAGCGTGGAGTTTACAAGTTCACCAAAGGCTAGATTCTAATTACAGTTGAGGACCAAGCTATGAACCCCCTTACATGCATCTCAAGGTGTTGCGAGGCTTTTAACACTCACTAAACACAAGAAATCATTCGTTAAGTGCACCCACTTGCCTTCACTTGTGAATTAGTTTTTCCTAAATGTGTTACATTAGCCCCCAAGTAAGGGTAAAAAAGGGAATCAGGAAGGAAGAAGTTTGAAGAACCCATGTTATTGCGAACACACTTGTACACTGTGCAGTTCTCTTAAAGTGTTTAGTTTACTTAAAATTTAGGAAATACTAATTCCTAAAAGAAAAGCCCAAAGCAAGTATTGCCAAGAGATGTGGGGACTCCTGCTCAAGAAGTAAATGATTCTAGGCCCGGAGTGCTCGACTCCACTACCGTCGTGTGTCTCCCCGCCTCCGTCAGGCCTCAGTGCCCAGACCTTTCCCGATAAAGCACTTTCACAATTGACTGAAATAATCTAGAGATTTTGTATGTCTCACCCATCAGAATGGAAATTCCGGCAGTGAAAACGGGCGCTGTCAGCCTGGCCCGACGGCGCCCCCTAGCGCCGGCACAGGCCGGGGGTCCTCCAGTACATCCATAGGATGGACGGGTGGATGGACAGACGGGCAGAGGAAGGTGGGAAGGGCGCGCGCTCTTGGACGCGAGCTTCTGGTCCCACAAGGAAATGCATATGGAGACAATAGGAAGCATGGCCTCTGATTCTGTTGTCCCCACCTGTTACCACCAGAGTATAAACCCCGGGATAACTCATTCTTTCTGCCCTTCCCAGGAGGTTATTACTTGACAAGCGCCTATGGGGCGCTTTCTCTGATAAAGAATTTCCAAGAAGAACAAGCCGCTCGGCTGCTCAGCTCAGAGACCAGGGACACCCTCAGGCAGTGGCACAAACGGAGAACCACCAACCGGACCATCCCTTCGGTGGACGACTTTCAGGTTCGTGGCTGGCAGTGGCAGCTCGGGTCCCAAATGTCACCCTGCCCTCCGGGGAGGCAGCGCCGGCTCCCACAGCTCACACGGCTGGGGGCGCCTGAGGTCCCCCCTTTGTCAGATCATCCGGCGGAAAAGGGATATTTTCAACCACTCTCTGACCTTGTTGTTTCACTTCTCTGTTTTCTTTGAATTAAAATAATAATAATAATAATAATACATATGGGTTTGCCCCAAGTTTTGCTGCCCTTAAGAAAACAAAGTCAGATTAAGTCGAGATTTCTCCCAGAATGTTCTGCATGGATGGGGAGCACCTGAGCAGACAGGAAGTCAAAAAGAAGGAAGCCCTTGGCACAGGCAGTGGGTATTTTATTTTATCAGCTCGGCCGAGTGCAAGTAGCACTGTTAGGCACTGCAGTTGACCTGGTCTCCCTGAGAGGAAGGAGAGGTGATGTCTTCCCTATTCTTTCTTTTTCTCTCCCACCCCCCTCAGGACGGAAGACTCCAGAATCTCACGGGCAGCATCAGCTCCGGCAGCCAGGCGGGGCCAGAGTTTCAGAGTAAGCATCTGAAACAAATCCTGCTTGGATCCCCATCCAGAGTTTTCCATGGCCATGAGCTGGAAGTGTGGGGTTCCCAAAGAGCTGGGTTCTCAGGGACAAAAGGCAGATTAAGGCGGTAGACTTCTTGCCCAACACAACTCTTGATTTGCTCATAGTCAGTGACATTATGAGTAAGTCCGCAACTGTCTTTGAATAGTGTTTTCAAAGTTTCGAACCAGATTATAAAACCTGACTAGGTTCTGTTTCTGTGTGTCACGTGGGGAATTTCCAAGCAGGACAGATTAGTCTCTATGTCCAGAATCACCTTCCTTGCCTTTTTGTCTTCTCGATGCTCTGAAAATACTCAGAGGTTCAAAGTCAGCCCATCGTGGAAAGGCAAGATCAGCAAGTCTTTCTCCAAGATAGCACTGTTCTCAGAAATACGTTCCCAAGAGCATAAACCTAAAAAGAATGCCTACTGCACTCCCACCCCCACTCCCTTGAAAGCGTTGTTGAAGAACTATGCATGTGTTAAATGGTTTAGCATATGCAGGCTCTTGGGATACTGTGATACTGGCTGGGTGTCAGGAAAATTCCTGAGGTCCTACAGCCTCTGAGGAGAAGAACAGAAGAAATGAGAAAAGCTCATGTTTCCATCTCCCTGCCTGCATCTGGAGCTTCTAACCCGGGACCCCCAGATTCCACAGAGCTCTTCCCCACTGGCCTTTCTCATCCAGGATATACACACCTTCCTAGAATATAACCCAAGAGAGGAATTGTCTGTCAGTGCTCAGCTCAGTTGTAAAAGCGAAAACGCAGAAGCAAAGCTCTGCTTGGAACTCCTAAATCAGGGTCACGGACATGCATGATGGTCTCCTCACATTGGAGAGACGGCACACCACGGTGGTGAAGACTCTAGAACACTGGCTTTCCCACTCATGAGCTGTGTGTCCTGAAGCAAGTTACTTGTCTCTTCTGTGACTCAGTTTCTTCTCTGGTCAACTGGGGATGGTGTAGACTTCCTTACCAAGTTCTCTTCAGGTGTCAGTGGGTTAATGCAGACCGAGAGCGTGAGCCAAGTGTTGGGGGCATTGGGATGGGAGAGGAGGGGGTTGGTAAAATGGAACATGCGTATACTCCAGGGTGTTCAAATTCAAGATTGTCAGAGCCCTCTTACACGTGCAGAGCTCGGTGTCCTTCCCAAGGGCCTTTCCTTCCACCCACCCAGTAAACCCTCAAGGTAACCACGTGGGACTCTGGGCCGAGAGCATCATTTCCCTTCACTCTGGGGCGCCAAATTTAGGAAAGGGGAACGTATTTGTTTTCTGTCTGGGCATTCTCAGTGTTATCTGGTCACCTCATTCCTGGTGAAGTGGAAAATGAGAAGGATCCTGGAGAGCCTGGGATGAGCGTAGGGTTCTTGATAGCAAACCCGGGCTTGGCGCGTGTGAGGTCACAGGTTGATGGTCCGTCTGGATGGCAGGTGCTGGCGCTGTTCGCAGAGCCCCGCCTGCAAGAATTCCCTTTCATTTCCCTGCAACAACCCCTGCCCTCAGTCAGCTCCATCCCCAGAGCCTTGTGGCCGACTTTTGCTACATTGCCGTCCCCCTGGAGCCTCAGATGAGGTTAAACCACCTGGAATTGCCACTCGGGGAGGTGAAAAATGGTCAAACATCAGCAGTCTCTTGCGGTCCCGGGGAACATTCTTGCCTTTATTTAGGCGTCATTAGAAGTAGTCCAAAGTGAGCCCAGTACGTGCTCTTGTGTCCTCGTGTTTTAAACGTGACTTCCGGTGCGGGCTCTTTTGCTGGCTGGTTTACTTTTCAGGCTGGGGATAAACCCAGCATCAGATCCGGATCCCACCCTTAACTGGAGCTTTCTTAGCCTGGCTTTCTGGGGGACACTAAAAGATCAGAACAGGCCTGCTGGACTTCCTGCTCCTTGTATTTATTTGCAGCACATCAGAATACAGCCACTCAGTCCGTATAGTTCTTGCCTCCATTGTCCAAATTCCGATCAGCCTCCTTCGTCCCACCCGAGGCCTTGCGTCCTGCCGGGGCCGTCCTGCGGGGCCCTTCTGCAGAGCCAGAGCCGGGCGCGGCTCACGAGTTAACCTTGCCCTTGCACCGTCGTGCTAGCTTATTGCTGTGACTCGTTTTCTCTTCTGATTGGTCTCCCACATCTCTCTACCTGCAGAATTACCTCCGAGTTGCATTCCAGGAGGTCAACAGTGGCTGCACGGGGAAGACCCTCCTCGTGAGACCTTACGTGACCACCGAGGACGTGTGCCAGCTCTGTGCTGAGAAGTTCAAGGTGGGGGACCCTGAGGAGTACAGCCTCTTTCTCTTTGTTGACGAAACATGGCAGCAGCTGGCTGAGGACACTTACCCTCAGAAAATCAAGGCTGAGCTTCACAGCCGGCCACAACCCCACATCTTCCACTTTGTCTACAAGCGCGTCAAGAACGATCCTTACGGCGTCATTTTCCAGAATGGGGAAGATCTCACCACCTCATAGAAGAGACAAGACTCCCCCATGGCGCATCCAAAGGGGGGTTAGGAAACTTGCCTTCTGGCTTCCACATGCTTGTGCTTGAAAAGCAGTCAGTCACCTCCTTGGGGACCCGTCGGTTCAGTGACTAAGCCATCCACAGGCTGACTGGGCCAAGGGCGTCCTTAGCCACATTGCCCAGGCAAGGTAGCTGAGGTTCATGAAACGGTAGGATTCTCCTTCAGAGATGGAAGAACTGCATTCGATAGTTTAGGTGTCCCGAGATTGTTTGCTACCGACCCCCCCAGCCAGGTTCTAGGTGGGCTCACATGTACGTATATGTCCTGAATAAACATTTAGGGTGCAAGCTCTTCTCTTCAATTCAACAGCAGGTGTTTGCGAAGCCTGTCCGATGCAGTGCATCAGGTATATCTCAGTTCTGTGGATGGCTCTATCTTTCCTTCCTTCCTTCCTTCCTTCCTTCCTTCCTTCCTCCCTTCCTTCCTTCCATCCTTCCTTTTTCTTTCCTTTGTCGTCTTCTTCTTTTTTTTTTTTACAAAGAGCCTTTGTGTTTTTATATATTTCATAGAAATTTTTATAGCAGTTGCAGGTAAACTGTCAGGATTGGTTTTTAAAATATTTTTGTAACTTTAAAATATTCTATAATTATGCATGTGATTTTAACATTTAATATTCGAAAAGAAATCTCTTGCTGGATTTGAGAGTATCACATTTTTAAAATGTCTCTCTTCTGTAACTGGATTTTTGGCAACTTTGTGGGGAAAGACTGCTGGATTTCTTAAAACAATGTATTACTGACACTGGCCACAGAATGCCTTTGGAAATCTGATGTACTGTTACCTTGTTCACGCTCAGTGGTATTGTGCTCTTTTGTGTGTTAACCAAGTGATGCTGAGGATCAGGAGAGAAATGAATGTAGAGAGAGGTCGAGAGAGAAAAACAGACTCTAACAAAGGACTAATGGGTGAAGTCTGCGGGTTCAGACTCCTGGAAGGAAGTGGTAAAAGGAAATGGAAGGATCCACTTATGCTGAAATACTGTAAATATGCAGTGAGATTTGGCAAAATCTGTCCAACGTTATTTGCTTTTGGAAACAATTTTGAAAACCCCCAGAGGAGGGGGAAAAAAATAAGGATAACACTCCCCCCACCTTTTCCACATAAATCAAAACTAACAGCATCAAATTATTTGGGCGCAAAAACCACATGTGTATAATGTGACTTCCATTGAGTGAAATAAGATGCTGTTTGGAAAAGAGGTCGTGATGCCCCCAAAAAGCCCATCTGTGTTATAAGAATGTATGGTGAAGTTAACTTTATGTTTTATGAGACCTGTTTGGGGGTGCACCAAGTATGAGGGTCCTGTATCAACGTGACAAAGGTAGTCACAAGAACATGTTATTGTACTGTGTAAAGATGCATCGTCATCTAATTTGGTTGGCTTTGTACCTTGTACTTTTTTTAGCTTTTGCTGTACATCTAGAACCCTCAGCACATACTGTGTTGTACTTCCTTTTGTAAATGATTTTTTAAAATGGAATTTTGCACATAATACATTGTAATACTGTATGATAATCATGTGTGAAGATTTTTGAAATACTGAGTTGTCTTTTTCTTTCTTCAAGAAGCAGAAGATAATTATGCGCCACCTGGTGTTATGCAAATCTGAAATGCACACCAGGGTTTGTGGTGAGACCATCCGCAGAGAGGAAATGGAAAAGTTTGCATTTTTGCAGGAGCCCATATACTGATAATGAGGCAAAAATCCAGGAGCAGAAGGAAAAGATAGTGTTCCAGTCTGAAAGGATTTCCAGTGTTATCTAGGACAGTAGGTGGCTTCATTGGACCTAGAGAAGAATCACTGTTAATCAGGAGGGCCCCACAGACAACCCCCCACCATTCTTACGTGACCTCTGAAGTGCCCTGTCCGAGAGTTAAGTGCTCTTTCAAAATTCAACAGGGCAGGTGCTCTTTTTTGCCACCATTTTCCTGTGCTTGGAGTTATCCTGGCAGCTAACAAGTGCTTGATAGGTCCTTCTTGACTGAACGAACTTTTCTAACCCATCAGTAGAATGGATTCTTAAAGATCAGAACAACAGCTGAATGAACTGCCTGCTTTTTATATTTACAATGAATTAAAAATGGGGACAGTTCAACCCACATAGCTGTCCTCCCCACCCTCCAAATTCAGGTCATTGTTCTGGTCCTTAGAAATCAGTGCACAGTGATTTAAAGCAAACCTCAACATCTGAATGGGAGGCAGCCTTCAGTGAGATGAGCCGAGAGATCAAAATAGGACAGATTCGTGTGAGCAGAAGAAAACATCACAAGACAGCCCCTGGTTTTGTCATTGGGCAATGCTTCCCTGCTAAAATTACAACATAACATGTGTCTTGACTTTTTTCCCCCCACGCAGACATTTCTCACTTCTCAAATTGCCAGGAAACAGATTTTGGTGCAGTTTGGAAGGAATAAGAGGAGAGTAAAAATACACATGATGGGTGGAGGGAGAGGAGAATGCATTTCCAAATCTGAAATTGTTATAAAAGTTGAATGCTAGCCAGAAGGAAAGATTTTTTTTTTTTTTAATGTTGTGGATACTGCCAAAGATTCCTCCCCGCCCCCAGGGACACAGGATAGAAATAGAAACTTGATAAAGTAGTTCAGTATTATGTGGAAGTTACAACTTTAGATCTATAAGAAAACAAAAGGCAGAAAACACAACTGTGAATGCATTCATTCATAAATGTGACTTTGCTTCCATTGGGCAGCTCCTACGTTCATTTCGAAGAAAGGAGAGCTTTCTGGTTATTGACAGCACTACCTGGTTACTCCTCGAAAGTCAGAGAGAAATGGCTCAGTACACGGGACACAGGTTTTTTTAATCACCTGGCCGTATCTGATAGGAAAATCCTAAAAATCATCATTTTTCAGACCATGTTCATGATGATGAATTTGAAACCAAAGGTGTTCCTGGTTATTTAGTTCACCCAAACCAAGTTGGAAATGTGAAAAATGCATACGACGTTGCAGATTCATGAGCGGACGGTAAGAACAAAAGGAAGAGGTGGAGGGAGGAGGAGACTATCTGGTATTTGTGTCAGAGAACAGGTTTTTATTTGAAAAAGATCTATTTTTCTCCAATATCAAAGGGTGGGTGGTAGATGGCACAAATTTTTCCCACGTGAACACCGACTTTGCCAGGAGAATGGGCATGGGAAGGTTTAAAAGTATTCAGAATGATCTGGTGGAGGTTTAATAGAGTGGTACCCACTGTCTGCCCTCAAACCCCCAACCCAGTGGGAAAATCTCCATTTTTGATTGAACCCAGGCAGTTGGGGGAATGGGGGCAGCTTCTTGTCTCGATTGTAAGATACTCTCCTACCGTGGAAGATGCCTGAATTCTGAGACACGCCACACAACAGACATTTATAATTGCATTACAGAAATGAATCATTATTTCCCTTGACCAAACACGGCCCTCCCGTCTCTCGCTCCCAGTCTGGAGGGGGAGGGGGCCCAGAGCCCACGGACCAGGGTGGTCCAGACTGTGGCTGACCTCTGATTGCGGTTTTCCTCTGGGATGTGTGGTGGAGATGAGGAGGCCCTGGCCCTCTGTAACCAGCCCTCGGGCTCCCCGGGGAAGTGTCACCTCCCACAAGTGAAGGCGGTTCCCCTCATTTAGCTCTCTTCCTCTCCTTTCCTCCCATTTCTCCCCCCTGGCTCCAGAGGGCACGTTTCCCTCCTCCAATAAACTTCAGTGAGGGCCATTACAAGGCTCTTTGCCAACAGGGGGCTCTGGCTGGGCACCTCTTTTCCCCAATTCCTGCCAGAGCCTCAGAGTGTGACCCAGACCCCCACTGCAAACGTTGTCTGCCCCCCCATCTGACACCAGGACTCGGGGTTCATGGGTCCCATTGGGATCAGGTTCTCAGCCTCGGCAGCTTCTTCAAATCACCTGAGGGCCTTTAATATTCCTGATGCCTTGGCTTCCAGACCATCAGAATCTCTGCAGGTGGGGCCCAGGCAGCCGTTCTTACTAAAACTTCCAAGGTGACTGTACCGTGAAGTCAGGCCTGAGAAACACCAGTTTAGATGAAGATGCAGGTCTGAAGATACAAACACACCTGGGAGAGGTAAGCCCTTTTCTACGGCCATGAACCCCTAACCAAGTGGAGGCTCTCAATCTTATTTGGTTGGCAGTAGACCATGGAATACGTACTTCTAGTATGGCGTCGTTCTAGAGAAATATGAAGCAAACCACATAGGTAATTGTAAATTTTCTAGTAACCACATTAAAAAAAGGAAAAAGAGGGCACCTGAGTGGCTCAGTCAATTAAGCGTCTGCTTTCGGCTCAGGTCATGATCCCGGAGTCCTGGGATCAAGTTCCGCACTGGGCTCTCTGCTCACAGGGAGCCTGCATCTCCCTCTCCCTCTGTCTGCCACTCTGCCTACTTATGATCTCTCTCTCTCTGTCAAATAAATAAAATCTTTAAAAAAAGAAAAAGGAAAAAGAAATAGGCAAAATCAATAGTAATATATTACCAGGCTCCTAATAATTTAACTCATGATATCCCAAAGATCATACTTCAACATTTAATTTAAATATTAAAGATGCATTTTCTTTTTACGCTGTCTTCAAAATCTTGCCTATGTCTGGCACTCATTCCACAGCTCATTTCACACCAACCAGCCACTTGTCAAATGCTCAAAAGCCACATGTGGCTAAGCAGCTACATGTTGGGTAGTGCAGTTCTAGCATAATAACTAGGAAGAGTTTGAAAAGCTAAAAAATAATGAGTGTATGTATATATAAAATTTAAAAAGCATCCACCGCTTACCTCCATTAGAAAACACATGTGCCCCCTATCAAACACACACTTCTTACGGCTGAGGTCGTCACAGCATCTTTGGCTCCTGCGAGTGTCCCCAGCCAGCAAGAACTCATCCGTGCCGAGTCAGAGCAGTGCCAGGCACCCCGCGTGCATATTAAATATTAGTTGCTATTATCGCGACGCGAGCCATGTCTTCGAAATTTTTCCACTACTGTTTTTTGTACTTATCCGCTTCGGGTATTACCTGCTGGCAAGTTTCTGGTGCGATAGAAGAAAGGCAGGAAGCAGGTCTCAGAAGTTAAGCAAGATATATTGGGGTGAGCTGCCTAGCGTGGGAGGAAAAAAATGAAGCAAACGGCATCCTTTAACTCTGTTGGTGCTGATGAGGGCGGCGGGTCGTAGTGGCGGCGGCCAGGTGTGTGCATGTGTGTGTGTGCATGCTCGTGTGTGAGAACTGGGAATATTTTCTCAGCGTTCCCTACTGGCCTAGAGAATCCACAGGGCCCATAGCCAGCGGGGGTTTGTGCCAAGAAGGGTGAAGGGGAGGAAGGGAGGTTACAAAGATAAGGTGTGTCCGCTTCCCAGTCTGAGTGAGATGCTGAGGGGACCCGTCTCTGCCCCCACAGAGCCTACGGCAGCCCTTCCCAAAAAGGAATTATTACCTCCGTAGAAGTGTAACTCTGGTCAGGGATTATTTGGACAGCTTTTCCACTTTCTGTTGTATTTATTATAATCACTTGTTTATTTCGATATTTACACAAGCATGTATATCATTTACCAGGATTACTCCTAATAGCATTATGCTCTACCCAAAAGAATAAGGTATTTGATGTGAAGCTCTTTATCTCTGATGAGCATGCTTCGCATCTCCTGCCCATTCTACAGATCATGAGAAAATGGACTCGCTTTCTCAGATTGGGCTTGCAGTTCGTTTTCTCTTCCTCCCTGGCTTTCACCTTCGCAGTGAACAGACATGCGTCCACTCTGAACGGAAAGAAGGAAAACTGGCAAAGAACAATACGCTGACAAAGACTCTTTAGCCAATCAAAAGTGAATATAGGTGAACTAGCTAGGACGTTGGAAAGCTTGGGTTTTTACCAGCATGATACTTGGCAAACTGCAAAATCTCATTACACAGATAGCTTAACATTTTGCTGCAAAATATAGTCCATGGGCCAAGTATCGCATCTCCCTGGCACTGGTGTGAGTCCCGGGCCCCTCCCAGACCTGCGGAAGCAGAGCCCGAATTTTAGCAAAATCTGCAGATGATGCGTGTGCACACTGTACTTCAATGGGGAAGCGTTAGTTCCAGGCGGGTCTGGGGCGATGGCGTCTGTGCAGCTAATACATGAGACAATTTGTAGGTGTGCTGCTCTTACCACACAGGAGGAAAGAAGGAAATAGCTGTGGGGCTTACTTTATTATTTCTTTTTAAAGATTTATGTATTTATTTGAGAGAGAGCGAGCACGCGTGCACGTGAGTGGGGGGAGGGGCAGAGGGAGGGAGAGAGAGAATCTCAGGCAGACTCCGTGCTCAGTGCGAAGCCCAGCGCTGGGCTCCATCTCACCACCCTGAGATCATGGCCTGAGCCGAAACCAAGAGTCAGATGCTCAACCGACTGAGCCACCCAGGCACACCCATGAGGCTCACTCTATAAAAAGACATAACCTCACTCAAATCCCCTGCATTATCACAAAAGGTTTAAAATGCCGCTTTCAGGAAATAAATATTTACCTCAAGGTTGGTTACTCATTGCGTTCTTGCTTTTGTGGGGAAGAGACCTGAAGGGTCTGGGGAAAAACCACAAACGAGATGGGTTGATGAAGTCAGATTTACTAGTTTTGCTGGTTTTGTTGGGTGTTGTCTTCTTTTACCTCTGACTGTGCGAAGGCTGACAGAAACTGGGAAAGTTCTTTGGGCCAGCTGCTCGCACATGCGTGTGGGCACACATGTGCGTGCAGGGACATCTTCATGTAGTCCGGAGAATTTAGTCGCACTGTCTGCACGTGATGTAGGACGTTCATGAGCTTTTTTATTCTCTGAAAGGACAGCCATATTTCGATTAAAGGCATTTCAGTCCCTGAGGACGTGTTCATTAAGAGGGCCATTTTACTCACCAAGTTTGAAAAACATGGAAGATACGTTTAATTAAATGTATTTGGTGACCAAGGAGTGAGTTGTTCAAAATGTCTTTGGAAGAGTGAGTTCCTTTGGCCTCGCCAGCCAGTAATTGCAAAGGGAAAGGGTCAGAAGACTTAGAGGTTAAATGTTTGAGGCCTTCCATATCCTTCTGATTCTTCTGATCTTCATTTCTCTAGGGCCATCCTTCCCAACAATACTGAGCCCTCCTGCGCTTTTCTCCATGACGTTGGTTCATTCACATGATTTTGTCCTGGCTTTTCTGGGGGAAAGGGAGGGTTTGTTTTTTAAAAAATAAACACAGTGCACAGTTTACAATGTCAAATATTCACTGGTACATAATGAAGCAGCTCCCCACAACTTGTTTCTGGTGCCTCCTCCCCTAAGCAGCTTCTACAGCTGTGTCTTTGATTCTTTGGCTCCATATTTCTAAAAGCATGGGTATGCAGATGTGTATTGATTTCTTTTCCAATATTAGACATTAATTACTCAGTCCCTATTATGGAAGGTGAGGATTTAATCTCTTATATCTCTTACCACGTATTTATACACGTGCATGTTTTCTTCTCTATCCTCCCCAAATAATTACACGACACTTTGGATAAATTCATGTTTTTTATTATCATGACAGTGTAAACATTGTTAAGAGCTAACCTACAATGCAGTAGGATTGGAGATCCTTGAATCTTAGAGTTGTTTCCTTTTTATCCCTCTGGCTTCCTTACTTTTCATGTACCTACCACTAATTCCTCCTCAACTTCTACTCCACGGCTGAGAAATCCCTTGCTAAAAATTTGGAATAATCCATTATTTCCTGTTTTATTTTTGTTTATTTTTTCATGGAGATGTCTTCCTAGAGCTGAGCTCCTGTTGTAATATGGACCAGTTGGTCTCCAGGACTCGATAAAGCTGTCATCCTGGGAATTCTCCTTACCATTCTATGGAGTTAAACATCTTATTGCCTATATCCAGATCCCTTATTTTGTCTTTTCTCTTTCTTCACTCACTTTTTTGTTTTCTTGAAGCACAGTATTCAGAAAAATTGGAGGTGAAATATTTGAGGCTTTACATATTCTTCTGATTCTTTTATCCTTACTAGTGCTTGATCATTTGGCCAGGAAGAGAATTCTATGTTAGAAATTGTCTCTCAGGGCGCCTGGGTGGCTCAGTTGGTTGGGCGACTGCCTTCGGCTCAGGTCATGATCCTGGAGTCCCTGGATCGAGTCCCGCGTCGGGCTCCCTGCTCGGCAGGGAGTCTGCTTCTCCCTCTGACCCTCCTCCCTCTCATGCTCTCTGTATCTCATTCTCTTTGTCTCAAATAAATAAATAAAATCTTTAAAAAAAAAAAAGAAAAGAAATTGTCTCTCAGAATTTTTAAGGTTAGAAATCATTTTCCTTCATTTGACTTCTGGCTTGTCAGAGGTGCCATTGACAAGTCAATACCATTTGATTTCTAATCCTTGCTTCTATCAAGAAATACCTTGTGTGTACCTTACACAGTTGTCATAATGACCTCCAAAGAATCATATCTCACTTTACCTATAACATTGGATGACCTCCTTCCACTTGACTATGGGCGCAGCCATATCACCTACTTTGGTCGGAAGGACAATAGCAAATATGAGGCAAGTAAATGTTTGAAAAGCCCCTTTTATTTTATTTTATATTTTTAAAGATTTTATTTATTTATTTGACAGAGAGAGAAAGATAGTGAGAGCAGGAACACAAACAGGGGGAGCCAGAGAGGGAAGAGCAGGCTTCCCGCCAAGCAGGGAGCCCGATGCAGGGCTCGATCCCAGGATCCTGGGATCATGACCTGAGCCGAAGGTAGATGCTTAACCGACTGAGCCACACAGGCGCCCCTCATTTTGCAATTGCTGGGTTGAAGGGTAGTTCTATTTTTAACTTTTTGAGGAAACTCCATACTGTTTTCCAGAGTGGCTGCACCACTTTTCATTCCCACCAGCAGTGTAAGAGGGTTCCCCTTTCTCTGCATCCTCACCAATATCTGTTGTTTCCTGAGTTGTTCATTTTTAACCATCCTGACAGGTATGAGGTGATATCTCATTGTGGTTTTGATTTGTATTTCCCTGATGCTGAGTGATGCTGATCATCTCTTCATTTGTCTGTTAGTCATCTGGATGTCTCTGGAAAAGTGTCTATTCATGTCTTCTGCTCATTTCTTAACTGGATTATTTTTTGAGTGTTGAGTTTGATAAGTCCTTTATAGGTTTTGGATACCTATCTGATATGTCATTTGCAAATATCTTCTCCCATTCCATCAGTTGCCTTTGAGTTTTGTTGATTGTTTCCTTCACTGTGCAAAAGCTTTTTATCTTGGGGCACCTGAGTGCCTCAGTTGGTTGGGCGTTCTCTTGATTTCAGCTCAGGTCATGATCTTGGTGTCATAGAATCAAGCCCCACATTGGGCTCCATGCTGGGCGTGGAGCCTACTTGGGATTCTCTCTCTCCCTCTTCTCCTCCCTCTCACCGCCCCCCAATTTGCATGCGTGCTCTCTCTTTCTCTTAAAAAAAAAAAAGATGAAGAAGCTTTTGATCCTGATGAGGTCCCAATAGTTCATTTTTGCTTTTGTTTCCCTTACCCCTGGAGATGTGTCTAGCAAGGAGTTGCTGCCGCCACGGTCAAAGAGGCTGTTGCCTACTTTCTCTTCTAGGATTTTGATGAATTCCTTTCTTAAATTTAGGTCCCTCGTGCATTTTGAATTTATTTTTATGTATGGCGTAAGAAAGTGGTCCAGTTTCATTCTACTGCATGTGGCTGTCCAGTTTTCCTAACACCATTTGTTGAAGAGGCTGTCTTTTTTCCATCGGGTCTTCTTTCTTGCTTTGTTGAAGATTAGTTGGCTATACAGTTGAGGGTCCATTTCTGGGTTCTCTATTCTGTTCCATTGATCTATGTCTGTTTTTGTCCCAGTACCATACTGTTTTGATGATTTTAGCTTTGTAATATAGTTTGAAATCCAAAATTGTGATGCCTCCTGCTTTGCTTTTCTTTTTCAACATTACTTTGGCTCTTCAGGGTCTTTCCTGGTTCCATAAAAATTTTAGAATTGTTTGTTCCAGCTCTGTGAAAAATGCTGGTGTTATTTTGATAGGGATTGCATTGACTGTGTAGATTGCTTTGGGTAGTATAGACATTTTAATTATATTTGTTCTTCCAACCAAGAGCATGGAATGTTTTTCCATTTCTTTGTATCTTCAATTTTTTTCGTTAAGAGTTTTATAGTTTTCAGAGTACAGATCTTTTAACTTTTTGGTTAGGTTTATTCCTAGGTATCTTATGGTTTTTGGTGCAATTGTAAATGGGATGATTCCTTGATTTCTCTTTCCTCTGCTTCATTATTAGTAATATACCTCATTTCCATTTTCCAGAATCTTTTTAGAAACTTTTAGAATCTTCTCTTTATCCCTGCTGTTTGGAAATGTCAGTGATGTGCCTTGATGTGTACTTTTTTCATCAGCTGTATTGGAGACTCTGTGGTCTCTTTCACTCTGGAGACTCATATTTTTAAATTCTGAGGACATTTCTTATACTGTTACAATTATCATTTCTTCCTCTCCATTTTCTTTTTCTTCTGGAAATCCTATTATTTGAATATTGGACCTACTAGATTGAGCTTTTTTTTTTTTTTAGCTTTAATCCCTATTTTCTGTCTCTGTCTTTATTTCGTATACTCTTGGGGGCATTGCTTTAATTATTAATCTTTTTAAACACAATAACATATTTGCAATTTCCAATTTTTTTTTTGTTTCTGAATGTAATTTTTATAACAGTTTGTTCTTTCTTTCCATGGATACAGTATCTTCTTACCTCTCTGTGGATATTATAGCAAGATCTCCTTTAGTGTTTGTTTTTCTGTTTATGCAGTTCTATTTTTGTTTGATTGTTTTGATCTCTGTCTTTTGGGTTAGAGGCTCTACTCAAATGCTCAGTGACTTTGAACTATTCATAACTAAATGTAAAGCACCACAAAACTTGTTGGAAATCATGTATACTGGGCAGAGTTTGTGAATCTGTGTCCCTTCTCTTGGAAAGACTATGTAGCAGTCTGCTCATTTTGTCTGAAAAAAATGTGAATATCTGTGGGGCTTTTCTCTTGGGTCAGGCAGTTTAGTCACAAAAAAATTCTCTAATATCCTACTGGGGGTGGCAGGGTGGGGTTCAGTTTAGCTGCCAGCATTCTGGGAGCAGAGCAGGTAAAGGGTTTGCAAGGGTTCATCATTCAGGATGCCAGCTTTTACTTAAAATCCCCATCATCCCGTAGGGTGTCTTAACCTCACCCTTCATGCTCGTGCTGTGAACTCAAGCACACAGCTTCTTGTGCCTCTCCAGGGAGTAAGAGTCTTATCTTCTGCCATTCTGGTACCTGGCTTGTCTAATTCCCGAGCCTCCACGGATTCTGCCCCTGGAAGTAATTGCCTTATTTCTTGGCTTTCCCTCTTGCAGTCACTGACCTTTTGGCATTATTCTGTCTGCTAAATGAGTTTATTAGCATCCATAATTTTTTTGCAACTTCTCACTGTTATTGTCTCTTCCTTCATTCTCTTTGTTCTTATGGATTTATATGTTGAAAAAAATTTTTTCTAAATTCTCATTTTAGTGAGGTATTGGTAGAGAGTGGATGTATGGAGTCTGTCTTGTTTCATGGAAACCTGTAGTCAGCTCTTGATATGAGTGGTGAGCACAATTGAAAACCTGGTTAGCAGAACTGAACATAGATTATTACGCTGATGGTCAGTCAATGCATCTACCCTGCTCAGTTATTATATGTAAAAAATAAATTTGCTATCTGAAGGCAGCCACCCACCCAAGCTGTTTTATTGTCAAGCACATTGCCTAGGATTTGTCAAAATATATATATTTACTGTGCTCTTTGTCCTTTCCACATGATCTGAAAGAAAAGAAACGGAGCAACAACAGATGAAACACCAAGCTGTTTGCTTGTTTAAATGTGGAATTCTGCCATGGTGGATGCGAACCTGGGTCAGCACTATTTACAGAAGAGCACATGGTGTTTTGTCTCAAAGAGCAGGAAAATGTTTTGTGATAGAATGTGGTAAAAGCTTGTAGTTTTTTCCAACTAAGCAGTAAAAGGAATTACACAATGTAAAATGATAAATAAAAAGTTCTATGAGTCATTTTTAACGTGGGGAAAATGTGCAGCCAGGACTGAAACAGTGTTTCTCCTGCATGTTAAAAATAAAATTGAAGGTACTGAAACCGAAATCAATAACAGCATGTCCCAGGAGCTCAAAAAACCGTGAGATTTTATGGGGTTCAATGCAGTTCATGCTTTTTATTGAAATGGTGGGGACAATAACGTAAAAACTGTTGACTTTATTCTTTTAAAGTCATGTTTATTGAGGTATAACTTACAGTAAAATTCACTCTATTTAGTGTATGTTCTATGAATTTTGACAGAAACACTCAGTAATGATCAGTTCTATAAAACTCACCCATAATTCCCTTCTGCTCCCCCCCACCCCAGTCTCTGGCAACCACTGATCTGTTTTCTGTTCTTATAATTCTGCCTTTTTCAAAATGTCACATAAATGGAATCATACCACACACAGAATTTTGACTCTGGCTTCAACATTTGTATATAGGTTTTTTATATGAACATAAGTTTTCATTTCTCTGGGATAAATGCCTGGGAGTGCAATTGCTGGGTTAAATGGTTAAGTTGCATATTTAGGTTTTAAAGAAACCACCAAACTGTTTTCCAGAGAGGCTGCACTATTTCACATTCTCACTGGCTATGTGGGAGCGATCCAGCTTTGATTTTTTTTTTTTTTTTTTTTTTAATTCATGAGAGACAGAGTGAGAGAGAAAGGCAGAGGGAGAAGCAGGCTCCCAAGGAGCAGGGAGCCCGATGCGGGACTCGATCCCAGGACCCTGAGATCATGACCTGAGCCGAAAGCAGACGCTTAACCATCTGAGCCACCCAGGCGCCCGATTTTTTTTTTTTTTTTAATTTCAGTGTTTAAACTGCTGAAATGCACTAGGAGATACACTCCAGAGATTCACTAGGTTTAAAATGTATGCACTGTTAAGAATGTTTTACTTCTGGAAGTGTTATGATGAATGACACTCCAAAGTAAACTAAGTCACCCACAAAAGGGAAAACAAGAATCATCTGGCCTACTCTTTTCCCCCAGAAACTTTAAACACCAGAAAACAATGGAGTAATGATGTTTACAAAGTCTTCAGCTTTAAAGGAAACCTTTAAGTACCCATGTTTCTATGGTGCTCAGCAATCTCTTTGGTTTTAATTCAATGTGAAAGGACCAAAAAAGAAAAAAAAAAAAAGATGACTAGATGTTCTGTCAGGGACACCCTTCCAGGTTAGCTCTGTAAGCTGCAGAAAGCTGATGGTAAAGAAACTGTTTCTTGTACACAGAAATAGAAATGCATCATACATGTCCAGATGATGCACTAGATTACTGCTCTGCAGATATCAACCAGTTTCACATTTATTTGTACATACATTTCAACATTCCTAACTGCCTTGTGCGCTTCAGTTTTTTTTTTTAATATTTATTTATTAGAGAGAGCTCCAGTGCACAAGTGGGGGGAGGGGCAGAGGGAGAGAGAATCCTCAAGCAGACTCCTCACTGCACACGGAGCCCAATCCCAGGACCCTGATATCATGACCTGGGCCAAAACCAAGAGTCAGTCGCTTAACCAAATGAGCCACCCAGATGCCCTGCCTTGTGCACTTCAAATTCTCCCTTGAAGTGGTTGTAACAACTTACTGCTTCTTTCATTAATTAATGAATTACGATCTTTGTCATGTGCTCATTTTATATTTGTATGAAAATCACAAATTATCCTTTAATTTACTCAAAGTGGCAACTTAGATTTGCTGATAGGAAAATGCTTCTAAAATGTCTCCCTGTTTAAACACCTGGCAGGCAGTAGCTGAGCTCATGAGGTCATATTCTGCCCTCTGGGTGCATTTGTAGGATGAGTTTGCATGCTCCAGGGACTATTACCTGTGTGTTTACACTCACTTACATTATTGAGGGTTTTGGAAACAATGCCTGGAGATGAGCTTGGACCTTGGGAGATCCTTCTTATAGGCCTACCTATTTCTTCAGCCGTCTGCCCTCTCCTTCCATGCCTGGCCCACATATCTGGTCAGGGGGCCGTTGAGATCCCTGTGGAGCAACTAGGGTCCCAGGGCAGTTAGATGTGAGGGCCTTGGAATTCAGACCTCTTCTTGAAGAGTTAAGTGGGTTGGTTTGACCTCTGCAATGTGTCCCTCAAGACCTCAGTAATTGCTTAGAAAAGGAGTGAGGTAAAAGAACCTCCAAAAGCAGGCAGCACATTTCTTAGCCTCTGCACCTGTGCTGTCCAATATGGTGGGGCAGCCACTACCTATAGGGCTATTGAGTGCTAGAAATGTGGCTTATGCTACTGAAGAATGGAGTTTTTAACTTCATTTAACTTTAATTAATTTAAGTTTAAATGCGGAACTGATGTTCCTTTCAGTTATTTGAAAGCTCAGTATGATTGGAACCATTTGAGTATGCAAATCTACTTTTCAACATTTTATGTATGCATTTGATGAAATCTAAATACAGAACAAGTATTTCTGATGACAAATCACCTCCCAGATTGAAATATGCTGCAAATGTAAAATACACACCAGATTTCAAAGACTTAGTCCAAAAAAAAGTAAAACATTCCATATTTTTTAATTGATTACATGTAAAATGAGAATATTTTTTATATACGAGGTAAAATAACATATACTGTCACAATTGATTTCACCTTTCTCTTTATGTTTGTAAACGTGGTAGTAGAAGATTTGAGATCACATACGGGGCGGGCATCACTGGGACAGGCAGCTCTGGATCATGAATTCTCCCATTCTGGTCCATTTATTACGGGCCACCCAAGTGTTCCTGAACCCCGCTTTTCTGCTGTGATTTCCTAACCCCTGGCAGCTTTCTGTCTCCTTCCTAGGAGATCACACTACTTCCTCCAGGGAGTCCCACGGAGGAGTTTTGAGGTTCTGAAGGGTAAGACCCCCGTGACTTTACAAGAATGATCCTGCAATTCCAGACGCCGCCGCCAGAGAGAGCCGTATCGCTGCCGTGGTTGCCGAGCAACTCGTGGCCCGGAAGCAGTTCTCTAGCCCGCCCCCGCCGCCACCGCGCGCAGGACAACTTCCGGCGGGGCGGGCGCGGGATCCCCCTGAGCCGGCTTCTGCGGCGGCGGCGCAATGACCACGCTCCGGGCCTTCACTTGCGATGACCTGTTCCGCTTCAACAACATGTGAGTGAGGCGCCCTGGGCCGGCGTTGGTGGCCGCGTCCCCTCTCCCGGGCCGGGGCCCGCGGGGCTACCCCCGCCGCCCGCCACTGGCTCCTCCCTGGAGCCGCCGGGTCGGAGCCGGGGCCGGGGCGGACGTGCGGACCTCCTTGCTGACCTTGGCCGACGCGCTGCAGCTTCATCCCGCATCCTTGTGTGCTCGTCGGAGCCGGGGCAGCGCGCGGGCGGCCTGTCGCGGTGGCTGTCCGGATGCGCCGGGGCGAGTGGTAGGAGGTGGGGGAGCGGCCAGAGTCCAGCAATGGACTGCCGCCTGCGGCCAGTGGCCGGGCGGGTGATGCGGCTTCGTCTTCTGCGCAGCGGTGGGCATGGAAGCGCTGGCCGCGGGGCTCGTTGGGAGGTCAACAGCCAGGTGTTTGTTGAGAATACGGACGTGGTGCAGCCCACCCGCTGATGGTTCATTTGTATCCGAGTGAAACCTTGTGAGGGTGGCCGCGACCGCCGCCG
Source organism: Neomonachus schauinslandi (assembly GCF_002201575.2). Classification (NCBI taxonomy): domain Eukaryota; kingdom Metazoa; phylum Chordata; class Mammalia; order Carnivora; family Phocidae; genus Neomonachus; species Neomonachus schauinslandi. Next base: position 93,447,455 of record NC_058412.1, on the reverse strand, counting down.
TTTCTTTCTTGGCCCGGGTTTGTTTTTGTTCATTTCGTTGCTGAAGCGGCGCATTCAGCCTGGACAACCACTTTCAGGTGTGAAGAGTCGGGGCGGGGACACATGCTGGTGGAGGCCCACTGTGTGTACTTTCTTTTAATCCGAGTTAAGGCAGGACTTGTGACTTGCAGGTACCTTTTTTTTTTAAAAAACAAAACATTTTATTACATAAGTTTCTGAACATTTAAAAAGTTGACAGAATTTTACCCTGAACACCTATACTATAGACACATCGGCTAGATTCTACAGTTAACCTTTTGTTGACTTCCTCACATATCTGTCCATCCATCCATCCACCCACCAGTCCAAAATCCACTTTAAAGACAGCTGGGCAGTGTGTGAAAACTGAGGATCAAGTGGTTCCGATTCAAGTGTTAGGAGGATGGGAAGAACTTGAGAGGAGTTGGCTAGAAACCGTTCAAAGAGGGGATGAGCCTTGAAGGGTGGATAAAATGTTGACAGTGATGAGCAAGTTCTGGAGAAGGAAGCAGGTGTGACGGTGGGAAAGCTCGCCAGACAAGTGGAAGACAGGTGTGACTGGAGGAGTGGGTTTCTCTAACTGCACCATCAGAGCAGCTGGTGAAACTGGACTTTTGCTCTGTCATCGGAGGTTTCAGGCTTCATTGTTGGGAAGAATTTTCTCATGGGCCTCTTTCAATCAGAGCAGTGTAACTCAAGTGACTTGTGTTGAGCTCCCCCTGTGCTTGCTGGGCACTGGCACCGTAATAATCATTTAATTCTCACAGTTCTTTGAAGTAGGTGCTCTCGTTATCCCCATTTTTTTGTATGAGTAAACTAAGGTACTGAGAGTGTAAGAGAATTGTCCCAGGTGATAGATCCTGTGGTGGGAGTGGGTGAAGCAAGGAAGTTAATCCAAGGAGATTGGCTCTAGAACAGTGGTTCTCTAAGAGTGGTCCCAGACCACCAAGAACACTTTGCAAATGCGTATTCTCGGCTGTTTAAGGACCAGTGTTCTGGAGCCCAAGTTCTTTACCACAGGGTTATATGGAATGTGAGGAAATTAGAGGCGGTATATCAGGCAGGTAAGTCATTTAGGATGTCTTGGCAACAGCCCAGAGATGATGACTTGACAAACGTTTGGGTTTGGGAGGTGCAGGCCTGGGAAGGGATAGTGTGCCTCGAGTTTTTAAGAATAGGGCAAAACCATATATATATATATATATATATATATTTTTTTTTTTAAGAGAGAGCGTGCACGTGCGCATGCGCACGTGCAGGGGGTCGGGGGAGGGGTGGAGAGAGAGGGAGAGCGAGAATCCTAAACAGGCTCCACGCTCAGCTCAGAGCCTGATGCGGGGCTCCATCTCACAACCCAGAAATCAGGACCTGAGCTGAAATCAAGAGTCAGACACTTAACCGACTGAGCCATCCAGGCGCCTGCAAAACCTTGGTTTAACTGAAGGGGAGGTGAGGAGTTGAGTCCTGTGGATACTGGGAGCCGGAGAACTTCCAGGCAGTGAGGGTACAGGTACCTGTTTCTGACTGGAGGAGGCAGCCAGTGTGGATAGAGCAGAGTGAGAGGGTGAAAACAGGGCTAGGTCTTGGAGAGACCCTCCTAGGAGTTGGGCTTCTCTGCTAAGTGCATTGAGATACCCAGGTGCAGAAGTCAGGTAGGTAACTGGACTAAAGATAGTAATTTGGGGGGCCCCCACTATGTAGATGGTATTAAAACCAGGACACTAGGTGACATCAGTGGTGGAGTGAATGTGGATAGGGAAAAAGAGGCTCCAGGTGTTGAAGGAGACCTTAGTGGCCCACTGAGGTGGGAGGAAAAGCTGATGGTGAGTCTTGGAAGCTGAGTGAGGAGAACATTTCAGGTGGAGGCAGTGGGGAGCCTTGTCAAGAGCTGCTGATGGTTAAGTGTGCAGTATGTCTGCACATTTATCCCAGGAGAGAAGAGAATTGCGGGAGCGAGCGGGGGCCTGGGCAGTGAGAGGGTGTGGATCTGCCCACCAGCATTCCAGGCACGGTTACAGGAGAGCAAGTAGAGGGGGGTGCAGATGCTTGTAGGTGTGTGGTTCCATGGTGGGACCCTGGTGAAGGTTTCTTCCTACTGTTGTTGTATTTTCTGTGTGAAATAGGAAGCAGCTGAGATTGAGAAGGGGTGGCCTGTTGTGGAGAGTTGAGGTAAGATGAGAGGGTATAAAGTAGTCCTTGAGAAGTGTGGGAGACTGTATTCCCACACGGTGGAGCAGTGATTGTCCAAGGCTCTTCAAGCTTCTTTTTGCAAGGTCAGAGTGATTTTCAGGGTATTACCAAAATGGTTTTTTATGCCTTTTTCATTCTCTCACAGGTGTACAGTGGAGTTTTCAGTTGTGTGACTTGTAGTACCAAGCATAACAGACACAGATGTGAGAATCCAGCTGTCTTCTCTTCAGACAGACGTTACAAACATCTGTAAAATTGTTAAAACAATGCCTTTCTTGTCGATAAATTGTGTTTTTGTAAGTAGAGTGACGGGGCGCGTGGGTGGCTCAGTCGTTGAGCGTCTGCCTTGGGCTCAGGTCATGATCCCAGGGTTCTGGGATTGAGCCCCGCATCGGGCTGTCTGCTCAGCAGGAAGCCTGCTGCTCCCTCTCCCACTGCTTGTGTTCCCTTTTTCGCTGTGTCAAATAAATAAAATCTTAAAAAAAAAAAAAAGTAGAATGACTTCTGGTTTAAAAAGAAAGGTTATTCATATTAACATGTAATTTATTATTTTAAAATGAATATTTTAGAAAGTTTAAATATCAGTAGATATAACCTACATAAACAGAAGTTCTTTGGGGTCCTCAGTAATTTTTGAGTGTAAATGGGTTCTGAAACCAAAAAATTTGAGAACTACTGGCCTAGAGAAGTGCCTTGGTGTAAGGGTCGCAAGGAAGAATCTGACTGGATATACAAGAGGAAGAGTTGTGGGTGGCTGGTTTTGAGCCTGGCAAAATAGCAGTTCCGTTAGTTGAATAGGAAAGTGAGGGGCAGAGCTCTTTGCAGCCAGCCGTAAAGGTGCATTTTAAGAACTGCTGATTCAGGAGTATTGTGATCAGATATGCTGGTGAGACAGGTGCTGGGCAGCACCAAAGCCAGATGCGGGAGTCTTCCTCCAAAAGTTAAGGGATGGGGTGGTGGGGGAGAGGAAGTGAGAATGTAGAAGAGTGGGGAGCAAACACCAAGTGGTGAGAGGGCCCAGACTGAGCAGGTGAAGGCCCAGACACAGGAGGGAGGGACTGCTGTCGGATGCTGCAGGAGCTAGTCTTACTTTCTGTTTGTGATTTACATGCCTTGTTGGGCCCCCGTTCCATTAATGACTTACTGCCAATTAGAAAATGGAAGGTTTTGATGCAGACATATTAACTATAAAGTAACTTGTAAGGAAGAAACAGTTAAATAAAAATTTATAGGTATCTTTATAGAGGCTGTGATGGCTCAGTTTGGCCATTCGGTAGCTTACGCTATCCTCTTTAGCCCTAAAGTTGGTTTTAAAGTTGTGGATTTGCCATGTTTTGTTTTCCTGGTGCATGTTTTTAGTTTCAGAAGTGGCTTATTTAAACTGGTTTTGTCAACACTGCTTACTATTGACATTTCTTTTCTTTCTTTTAGTAACTTGGATCCACTTACAGAAACTGTATCCTTTAAAAAAAAAAAAAGTTAAATGAAGGCTAAGAGTAAGGAACATGGAGAAACAAAAGAAAAAATAGACTTGAGTACCAAAAAACTTTAAAACTTATAGGCCAGGAAACATAAGCAACATTGAAAGTACTTTAAAAAACCAAACGAACTGGGGGTAAGAGTTGTCTTAAATCTGCCTGACAAGCTGCTAACAGAATGACCTCATAAATCTACAGCAGTGCAGCTCCCCTGCCTACCTTGCCCCTGGGCAGTAAGTATGGCTCCATACAGCCGAAAGCAGTGACTTCAAGATGGGTTATTACTCTCTGTGAGTGAAGCCTGAAGGTGACGAGCAGTCTGTGGTGGTTTCATGAAGTCATCGGCGACCAGGCTGTGCACTTTAACCACTATCTCACTCCCAGGGTGGCCTTGGCTTTCCTGTCCCAGATAGCTGCCCGAGCAAACAGCATCACATCCATGTTCCTGGCAGGAGGATCGACAGAGGGGAAGGTGAGAGTGACCTTCCCTTTCAGGGGTACCTTTAGGAAGTACCACACAGTCCTTCTGTATCCCTATGACCAGCAGCTGCCCCTGCCGCACTCATCCAGCTATAACAGTCGGGGGAGGAGCCCAGCTTTAAATTGGGCTTGTTACTAAGAAAGGATTTGGGGTAATAATTAGCTGTATCTATCATGTTCCCCATTGAAAAATGGGCAAAGATGTGTAAAGTTGGGGTGCTCTGGGTTATGTTGCACTGATAGACAATCCCACATTCTCAGTCGCTTTCTAGCTTTTACTCCATGTCCATTGCAGGGTAGGAGGGTAATATTAACTGATAATTTAACAAAAGAGGGCATATAAGAAGCCAATGACATTATTTTTTTTTTTTAATTTTTATTTATTTATTTGAGAGAGAGAGAATGAGAGACAGAGCAGGAGAGGGAGGAGGGTCAGAAGGAGAAGCAGACTCCCCGCGGAGCAGGGAGCCCGATGCGGGACTCGATCCCGGGACTCCAGGATCATGACCTGAGCCGAAGGCAGACGCTTAACCATCTGAGCCACCCAGGCGCCCTGCCAATGACATTATTAAGAGTTCAGTCTCACCAGTCAAAAGATATGTGGATTAAAACCAAAATGAGATGCCATGCTTTACCTATCAAATTATCAAGGATTAAAAAAATGATAAAACTCATGCTGATGAGGGTAAGAGGAGCATTCTCATAAATTGCTAGTGACAGTATAAATTGCTGCAGTCTTTCTGGAAGGCACGTTGGCAGTGTAATACGTAGTACTAATTCCATTTCCCAGAAGCTAAAAATAATAGAGTCAGTCAGGGGAGAAATTGTCAAACTAAGGTGCATGGGTCAAATTTGGTCCACTGCCTATTTTTATTTTTGTAAATACAGTTTTATTGGACACAGCTACGCTGAATAATTTACATATTGTCTGTAGCTTTGTCCGTGGCTTTCACAGAGTAGTTACATCAGAGCTGGTCCACCCAGCCACGAATATTTACGGTCTGTCCCATTATAGGAAATGTTTGTTAACCCGAGTATGTCATTACAAAAAATTTTATTGCAGAATTCTAGTATTAAAAATTTAGAATAGCATTCACACACAACAAGGAAATGGTTAAATTATACTGTATTCATGAAGAATTTAAAAAGATTTTTGAGAAACTGAAAATAACCCACATGTCCCTCGTCAAGAGATAGGAAATTTAAATTGTTTATCCAACGGAGTGTACTGTACGTTATTAAAGATTAATTATAGATATAGGTAATGACAGGGGTACATATCAGAAATAAAGCTGAGTGAAAAAGCAAAAAAATTACCAAAAGGTTTCATTTTATATTTCAAAAATTATGACTTTTAAAGAGACCTCCATGTTTAAAAAAAAAAAGACTTCTGAATGACACAAAAATTTTCACTGTATAATAAGGTAAAGTATTAGGATGCGAAATCAAGTTATAGCGTGTGTGTCTACTGACACTTCAAATTTACAGTAAAAGTCCCATAATCCAGGTGAGGCCATGTTTGAAAGTAACCTGCCAGGGCTTGGTAGTTGCTGAGCCGACATCTGGCCTCCTCCTGGAGCTGGAGGAGAGGTGGTAATGGTGTGTGTCGGTGGCTGAATGGCAAGAAGACTGGCCGGCCTGCCCTGTTACTGGTTATGTTTGAAGAGTGCTCAAAACAGTGGCTGTTGTTCAGAGGAGAGTCTGAAGAGTTTACAACTGAGCAGATTTTACAGAACCTTAAAAAAAATTGTGTGATTGGTGGTGGCCCCTCATAGAATTGCATTAGTAAGCTTACACTAAGAAGAAATAGAAGAATAAGCACATGTCAGTAAGGACGCCAGGATTGAAGAGTTTCGTATTGAGCAAATTATTCAGGCTTTCACTCTTAAGTCAGCTTTTATTTGTAGTACCAGAGAGAGAGAATTTGAATCAGTGCAGGGGAAACACTAGGTAATTGTTGACTCTGGGAGTGAGTGCTTAACTTCTAAAGTTACTTTCACAGCCACACAGCTGAAGCTAAAGTAGGAACTAGTCATTAATTTTCTAGTGCAATTATGGAAAAACAAATGTATTGAGCATCTACTTTGTGCCAAGCACCAGGGATAGAGTGAACATGACATTCATATCCAAAAGGGAGATAGTAAACAATATCCAGTGATAAGTGCTGTGCCGAGATTTAGATACAGTGCGATCAGTATGGACACAGATGATAGAACTTCAGACTTCTGGCTCTCTGCTGTTAGATGGTGTTGTTGCCACTTATATTTTTGAAGTTCTGTATTCAGGCAATTTTGTTATAAATTATTAGTGCTGACCTAAATATTTAATGTACTGACATGAATATAGAAATCACACACATACATAGAGCTGGGGATAAAGTAACAATGTACTTTTCAAAGGAACTTTCTTCACAATATTTCTTTTATGAAGAACTTTGTACTGTCCGTTACTTTCCACACTCCTTAACGAGACTCTAGTATGGGATTCCTTTTTACTTACAGTACCTTGCCCACTGGCCAGAGTACTTCATTGTTGCGGAGGCACCTGGTGGAGAGTTAATGGGTTATAGTAAGTATAATACCACTAGAACTTTTTTGGGTAGGCAGTTGAGATTTTAATATAGATTTCAACTGATTGTTTTAGATTGATTGCAGAGGTGGAAATATAATCATGATGCCTATAGTTTTATTTCCTTTAACCACTGACAGCTCGACGATGCTTTCTACATTTTAGGCATTGTGCTCTAGGCCTCAGGGGTAGATACAGACAGACATGACCTCAGGCTTCATGGATCTTTCATTCTGTGCTTATGTTACATTTCTACATGGTTTATTTGGTACATAACACAGGAATTGTAGCATCTCCATTGAATTAGTAGCATTACTAATGAAAATTTGAGCTGTGGGTTATCTCAGTTTTGGGTACACATACATAACTACATGAAATGTAGATATTTAAAGAAATAGATATTCTGGTTCTGTGTTCAAAATTAGTTGCGTTTTTAGTTTATTCCTTTTTTTAAAAAGAAACCTTTCTCTAAGCGAAAGTCAAATTAAGAGCACTATTAACCATTAGCTAGATGACTTTACGTGTTACTTAAAAATTAAAACTTTGTCATTAGTTTCCTTTATCATAAAAATGTGCCAACAGTCATTCTGTATTCATGTATAAATCCGTGTGTTTAATTACTGAGTGCAATATTTTGTTGGCAGTCATGGGTAAAGCGGAAGGCTCAGTAGCTAGGGAAGAATGGCACGGGCACGTCACCGCTCTCTCTGTCGCTCCGGAATTTCGACGCCTGGGTTTGGCTGCTAAACTTATGGAGTTGTTAGAGGAGATTTCAGAAAGGTGAGATCCTGCTTTTCAAGTGATCATTTATAAACCCTATTTGATTTTTCTTATGGTGAAAATGTATAAGATTTTTTTTTTTTTTTCTGTTCAGCCTGAATGTTGTGCTTCACAGTTTGCAGGGTATTCACATATTCAGAGTAGTAGTGTTGTCCCTATTTAGCCATTGAAGAAAAATCAGGCGAAGTGAGTGACCTGCCATGGGCTTATGTGCTGGTAACAGGTGCAATCAAAGACTAGCCCTTAAGGTTTTTTTTTTTTAATGTTCTTGCCACTGTGGCAGATATTCCCAAATTCTTTGTTAACGTTGCCCTTGGCATCTCAGTGATCTTTTTCATAGTGCCCCTATGGCCAAAAAAAAAAAAATCCCTCAGTTCAGACTTAAGCAGTTATGTCCTAACTGCTTAGTAAGTATTTATGGCCTAACAAACTAGTAGCTGTTTGGGAAAAAAAAACAAATTGAAAGAAATAGTATTTTTATTTCATTGTTAAGTAATTGTGGTTACCAACTAATGAGATGTGTGTGCCTTTTGGGAATTGCATGACTTCTCAACCTTGGAAACAGATTCAACACAACCACCTGCATTCTTGTTTCATACTGATTTTCTTGTGGTACTGGGGGTTCTTTTAGTCACAGGAACTGCCAAAACCTGGCTTCATAAAACCTTTGATGACCTACTCTGTCATCAAAATAAATGAAACACCATGTAATGCTGCATTTGTGATTATATCAAGCTAGTAGTTTGCCAGTATCTGACATGTAAGGTTTGTCTGTGTTTTCCCCAAACATTTGAAATATCCTACAGGGCCACCTTGGAGCACTCTGGAGCACAGTTTGGGAACTGCCAGCATTAGGGCTTTCTAAAAAAAGACCTATTGTGTATGTCAATCTCACACCCTCATTATGTGAGATAAAAGTAATTTAATTAAAAGACTCCTGCCAGCTCCCATTCTAAAAGAGATAAGAGATGTGTGTATAAGTTTAATCAGTTGTCAAGCTACCATTTATTTTTTTCTCTACTTTTAAATGCCTAGCAGTATATAGGAAAGGGAGTATTTGCTGAGAAGGGCTCTTGAGGTTTTCCACTTAATGGATTTTAAAAAGGCAAGTTTTAAAGAAGTAACCATGGCCTGAAAATGCTCTGGGCCAAGTTAGGGCAAGAGGAGCTTGAGCTTATTCAGAGAAGAGAGAAAATAGTATTAGCTGAAAAAGAAGTAAGTTCTAGTACTTGAAAATTTTTAGTTTTACGTATTTGTTAATGGCATTACCTTATTGAAAAAAAGTATTTGGCATTATTATATAGTGGACAGGGAGTTAAGAAATGGGTTCTAATTAGTTATTACTGTACACGTATGATTTTATGTACTTATGGGATAAATTCTCTCTCAGAGTAGAAAACCACTAAATTCCCTTCTTTACCAGTTTCTAAATCTTCATTACTGTGGAATAGTTGCTATAAGATTTTTGTGTGTGTGTATATGTACCTATCTACATACATACATACATGTATTTTTAACTGTATACATTAAAAACCAGAAAGAAAAAGGAAATTAAAGTGGTAAAACAAATAAAAAGCCTGAAATGAGATGTTACTATGAATCCAAATATAATCCGTAAATACAACACTAAATGTTAATGGACTAATTACTCCAGTTAAAAGACAAAGACCTGATGACATTATGTTAAGTGAAGCCAGCCACAGAAAGACAAATAATGTGTGATTCCACTCTTATGAGATATCTAAAACAGGTAAATTTGGAGAATCAAAGAGTGGAATGGTGGTAGCCAGGGACCAGGGGAGAGGGGAATGGGAAGTTACAGGCATAAGTTTCAGTTAAACAGAATGAATAAGCTCTATAGTCTGCTGTACATTTACCTGTAGTAAACAATAATGTGTATTTAAAATTTATTAAGAGGGAAAAACCTCATACTGAAGTGTTCTTACAACAGTAAAATAAAGACAAAGACTGTCAGAACTGTATTCTATTTACAGGACATATATGTAAAGATTAAAGACAAAGATTGAAAGAAATTTTTAAAATTATCATGCAGATTCTAACCAAAAGACAGTTGGTATACTTAACAAGAGTCACGTAATAGTTCAATAATTATCAGAGTAAAAAAGGGTCATTGCTTATAGGTGAAAAGATTTAATGCATCAGGAAGATGTAATAATTACAAATTTTATGTACACAGTGACATAAATTCAAAGTAAAAATGCAAAAATTGATAAAAATACAAGGAGAAATAAGCAGACATTATCATAATGGGAGATTTGAACATGCTTCTTTCTAATTGATAGAACAATTAGACAGATTGATTAAGGGCATAGAATAGGGGTGAGTACTTTTCCTGGGCCAGATAAATATTTAGGCTTTACAGGCCCGTTTAATATCTCTATTGTGTGTGTGCATATGTATGTATGTGTGTATGTGTATATTAAAACACCCCTTCAAAATTTTAGTAACTGTTCTTAGCCGGAGAGCAGTACAAAAATAGGTTGCAGGCAGACCCCCTTCGTCAACAGATTACAATCAGTAGCTAAAAATCTTTCCAGAAAGCTATGGATTCTCTGGCAAATTTTACCAACTATTTTAAGAAGTAACGACAATAAGTTCACTTTTACACAAACTAAAAAAAAGAACATTTTTCAACTTTTTTTTAAGGCTGAAATAACTAATACTTATGTAAGAAAACCCAACAAGAAATAAGAGGAATGAAAATTTGAAGAAAGTATCAGTCTTTATAGATGCAAAAGTCCCAGAAAAATCTTAGCAAAATGGATTCAGCAATTCATAAAAAGGATGATCTATCAGGGGAAGGAAGGTTGTTTTAACATGAGAAAATCTGTAAATGTATTCCACCATATTAACAGATGAAAGGAGAACATTTGTTAGTAAGTGCAGAAAATGCTTTGATAAAATCCTATTGATTAAAAACTGTTAGCAATGAAGGAAATAGAAGAGAACTTCCTTAACCTAAAAAAAGAATATCTACCAAAAACCTGCAGTAAATAATTTCAGTGATGCATTGAATGCTTTCCCTTTGAAGAGAGGGATGAGACAAGAAGGATGCCTACAGTCAGCCCATCTTCAGTAATTTACTGGAAATCCTAGACAGCACAGTACAGCAAGAAAAATAAGATACAAGGACTGAGAAGAAACAAAACTCTTACTTTGTACACATAAGATTGTACAAACAAAACCACAAGAAGCTATAAATAAATGTTTAGAATAAAAGTTAAGCAGAGTTGGACAGTCAGTATAAAATTTAATTTCAATTTCTATACAAACAGTAAAATTTAGGAAAAGATGCCAATTACAGTGGCATCAAAATACCTTAAGCCCTTTGAGAAAAATCTAACAAAAGCTGTGTGAGACTTCACTGAAGTTTCTAACACTTCCCTGAGAGACAGAAAAGATGACCTATCTTAGTGGAGAGAGAACTAGATCAGTGGCATGGAGGGCTAAACTGGTGTTTGATCCATGGAGCCAAGGTAATTGCAATCAACATCTCCAGTCTTTGTTGTGAGCCTTGTTAAATTGATTCTGACGCTTACAGGGGAATGGAAGGAGATAAGATCATTTGAACAACAACAAAATGGGCAGGTTTGCCCCTCCAGATATCCAGCAGTAATGAGCGAGCTCTGTGTCATTGCTGGCGTACTTGTCCAGACCAGTGGAACAGAATCGAGGAATAGATGCAGGGATACGTGGATTTTGACACACTCCAGAGGAGGCAGCTGCAGAGCAGCAGTGAAGGGACACTCTCTTCAGTAGGGATGGTGGCACAGCTGGATATCCACGTGGGAAAAAAACTTCCCAGATTACTACCTTACCATACACAGATCAGTTCCAGATTTATTAAAAACCTAGATGTGAAAAGCAAAACTCAAAAGCCCTTTTAAGTAACCCATGACCTCAGGGTAGAAAAGAACTTCTTAAATAAGCTATAAAAAGTCTGACTGTAAAGGAGAGGCTCATATGCGTCTTCACTGAAGTAACTTTGTTTATCAAAAGTTACATGAGGATAATAAGTCAAGCCACAAACTGGGAAAAGATTTGCAACAATCCTTTACATAATGTCAACTATCCAGAATACATAGAGAACCACAGTTGGGAAGAGGAAAAAAAAATGTGTAAAAGACCAATAAGGACTAAAAAATGAGAAATCTAAATGGCCTACAAAAATATATTTAGCCTCATTAGTAATAAGAAATGCCAATTAAAATTACCCGGAGATACTTTTATGAGAGTTTCAAAAATAAAAATGTCTGATGCACCAAGCCTTTGTCACTGTGGGAATGGAGTCTTACCCTCCTCCTGGGAGTGTGAGCAGACTGGGAAATGGGTATTACCTAAAAAAGCTGAAGATGCCCCTATGAGCCAGTGATCACACTCCTAGTTGTAGACCTTAGATATTGTACCATGAGACATACAATAAAAATATTCATAGCAGTATAGTTTATAATAGTAGAATCCCGACATGTTTATCTGTGGAACCATGGACAACTTATAGTATATCCATCCATACAATGGAATGCTAAACAAAGGGAAGATGAACAAGATCCAGCTACACCAGGCTGACTTGCACATTACTGAGGGGGGCAAATCACCAAATGATATACAAAGTATGATAGTATTTATATAAAGTTCATAAACAGGAAAAACTGTACTAGGTGGTGAATCTACAGCAAAAACCAAGGAGCAAATGAGAGTAAGAGTCAAGACTTGGAGACCTCTGGGTAAAGGGGATGGCTGTCAATGCCCAGAGAGACCTGAGGGCTTCAGGGCTGCCAGTGTCAGGCAGCCCGTGTCCTGTCATTACACGTGGGCCATGGGCACACAGGTGCTTGTTATTGCTCAAAATCTTTAGTTTGCACATATGGGTGAAAATATTGTATCACTAGTTGATAAAATGAGCATGTCATTTACAGTGATATAAAATACACAAGACAATTATGGTTTTAAAAAATGTTTTAAAAGTTTATCTTTTAAAGAAAATACAGGTTTTAAAATGTTAGTATGCTAAGAGAAAATCATCTCTTTGTACCTCAAAATAATTGTCATAAATCCTCAGTAATAAAAATGGATATGAGGTAATCAGCTGCAAAGTCCTATTATTACCATTCTTTGAAGAGTAGTCAAAGCCAACTAAAAACAAGTGTTTTTAAAAATATGTAACTGACATTTTCCCTTTTTTTTTTTTTTCTTAAAGAAAGGGTGGATTTTTTGTTGATCTCTTTGTAAGAGTATCTAACCAAGTTGCAGTCAACATGTACAAGCAGTTGGGCTACAGTGTGTACAGGACGGTCATAGAGTACTACTCGGCCAGCAACGGAGAGCCCGACGAGGATGCCTATGGTGAGCTCCCTTCTGTGGCAGTCTCCCCCAAGAGAAGCCAAAACACTTACATTCATTCTACACACTGTAGTCATTTTAACAAATGGAAAAGAATCATAGTATTTGTTGGACTTAATATTTTAAATTTGAGCTATAATATTTAAATCTCCTTTAACCTGCCTTTATGAACCTATCAATGGTTAAATTACATTAACCAATGGTTAACTGCTATCAGTCGTTTTATTATGTTACCGGCATGTTAATTTTACTAAGATTTTGTCAAAAGAACATTGGTATGAAGAGCTGAGTACTGGTGACTGGGAGTCTCACTTAAAAACATTTGTCTCTGAGGACCTAGGAAATGGGGTAGGGGACAAACCTCTTATGAGAACTTTACATACACACTTTGACATAAGGTATTTTGGTATTTGGGTACTTACATTAAATTTTGCTTCCTAACAGATATGAGGAAAGCACTTTCCAGAGACACTGAGAAGAAATCCATCATACCATTACCTCATCCTGTGAGGCCTGAAGACATTGAATAACCATGGGCAGTGGTTCTTAGGCTGATGCTCCAGATATTTTATGGACAATATTATTTTCATTGGATGATCTTGGAGCTCTATTAGGAGAAAAGTAATCATTTAGGTCTCACAGACTTCAAGAAAATACAGGTTATAGACTTGAGTCTCATTGTTTCCAGTTAGCAATATCCTACCTACTAAAGCTGTTCACTGTAATAAAATTCAATCAAAAAGGCAGCTGGGTCACATGGAAACATTCCACTATTTTGTTTCATAATATTTACTATATGCTAGGGAAAAAACTTGCTCCAGTCTCCTCCTAAATTCTGTGCCTGAGAACCACTGCTACATACATATTTTTTATTTTGTATCAAACTGTTAATTGAAGCTTTAAAAGCATATATGAAATGTATAAATCTAAGATGTATAATAAAATGCACTGTAGACTCTATGAATGTGTTCTGGAAGCTTGTTGGTCATTTATAAAATTAGATCAGGATTGAGAAGAGCCACCATTTAGGATATGATGTTTCTCTTGTTTGGCTTACGTAGAAAGCATTTTTAAAATACATGCTTAAAACAGCCCCTGCCCAGCAATATTTAGGCATCCTTCTTATTGCATAGTAAATTCTTCCCAGATACTTGTTTACATACTGTTAAGTCCCAGATCTTTTCCTTGTCTAATCTCACACCACTTTGCTTAAATCCTGCCTTTGAAAATATAAAAAGACACTGAGGTTTCTTTAAAGGGGAAAAAACCTAATTCCAAAAGAAAGGCCATAAAACTAGGTTGTGGGCGACCCATGTAGTTTCATGTTTAGTTTTCTTTACTTGTAATACCTGAAAATATCCAGTGAGTAAAAGAAGTGGCTAAAGAAAACCCCACAGAAACGATTACTAAAAAGCTTTTGCCTCTTAAAGGACTTACTCTGGTGGAGTTGAAGGTGAGAGACATCTTTCATGTTCTCCCATGAGAAGGTAAACTTTTTCCTTCACGCATTTCATGCTGGCACCAGCCAGAAAGTGGCGGTAGGAGTTTACATTGGGAACCTGACTATTAATTTTTGTTCTTATGCAGCATAAACAGGACAGAATTATAGAAGACTCTGATAAGTCACTTAATTAGCATTTTGACCTGCTTTCATCTCACTCCTTGACTCTGTACTTAGCTAAAGGGTATTAAAATCAGAAATGTTCCTCCTGGCTAACCAGACCTCAGTACTCCATAGTCAGGACCCACGTGACACCCAGCAGCTGGGTGACACTGGTCCAGAACTGGAAGCACTGAGGCTGAACACAGGTGTGCCTTTGATCCTGGCTGTCTTGGCCGCCTCTGCCCTCAAACACTAGCTTACTTTGAAGATACAACTCAGTACCATACTGACTAGCTTTTTTTATTCTTTAACATTTTTGCACATTTAGTAAGCCTTACCCAATTAAATCTGCATATAATAAAGTTGCTAGTTGCCCTCCCAGGTGAAAAAATACTCTTGAAGATGACAGTTGGAGTCAAATAACTTGGGCAGTGAACAAAACAAAAAAATAGGCCTGAGAAATCAGGCCAGATTAAAGAAAATAATCAGATCAGTTAATTAAGGCAAATATTTTTTGCTTGAGGATATGAGCAGTGCTTCAACAAATGTGTTAATATCTCTGTGCTACTTTAAGTTTTCTTTTTTGGCATTATAGTTGGTTACCTTTGGTGTTTTTCACGTGTTCTAAACCAAGCCTAAGTTAAATGTATCCTGGATTACAGTAGCTACCTTCTGCTGTAACACACTAGGGGATGTTTATTGATACTACAGGTAGAAATGATTCCCTCGTCCAGTAAGGTTGGGAAACATGCCAGCATTGCTATTGGGGTTCATCATGTACAGTAACGTATCCAAGGCTCTGAGAAGCTGAACTGTAAAGAGAGTTGATTAACAAGGCTCAACCTTAACCTGGGGTTTCCTAAATTTACTGGAGCAGGGGGCACTTTTTCACAGCACATGTGTTACTATTCTTTAAGCCATTACAGAGCTCAACCAGTGGGGGAAACTGATTACAGCATGAAATTTGACTAAAACATCTTGGTAACAAAAAGACCTTGTTCAGAAATACAGTAACTATAAATTATTTCCCAACTGGTGTTTTCAAAAGCATGTAGTACCAATGGCCACTGTTAAGAAAGTACGGATATTTAGAAGTTAAATTAATCCAAGCACATTCAATTCTACAAGGATGAACATGTTTAGGAAAGTGGCTGGGAATGAACATTTTATTGAGCAGTCATGATGTGCCAGGTATATTCTTTTTCTAATCTTCAAAATGAGTTGGCAGACGGCCATTTTATGAGAGAAGAAACTAAAAGATTAAGTTATAGATTACTAAGTGGCAGCTGGGAATGGAACTCGAGTCTGTGTGACTGAAGATGTGAAGAAGTTAAGAGATTTCAGGTGAGTGCACTAAATATCTTTATGAAGAAGACAAGCATAAAAAAAAACATTAAAAGTTACTGTAGAATGTAACTTGAACACTTCTAGAAAAACACTTTCAAAAGTGCAGGTCCATCTAAAATAGTTGAAAGCATTACCTCAATTAGATTTCCTAATGCGTGATATGGACAAAAAAAAAAAAAATGTTTGGACTCCGATAAAGGAAACTAATGGTTCAAAAAATTTTCTTGCAACCCCCCACCCCTCACTAACCCAAGAACATTTTAAAAATAATTCAAAAAATAGCTATCAAAGACTCCCAATTCCTTACTGGTGAAATATACAAAAACTTACGGAGTCACAAGAGTTCCGAACGGTTAATTTATAAAAATAATAAAACACTTATCAATATGAACAAGAACATCAGGATTCACTTTCATCAATGTCCTTATCTGGGTCTTGCTCTGCAGCCTCCTTTTCCTGTTGCTGTTTCTTCCAAAGTTTGGCCATGGCCAGAAGCTTGAGGTTGGGTTGGTTGGCAGCATCTTCTGGAAAGATGTAATCATAGTACTCTTCCCAGCCTGCATCAGACTATCGAAAAAAAGTAAAACAAAAGATAAGCCAACACGTGGCTGAAATACACTGCAGTTACTTTTAAAGTGGAGAATTTTCACTGCAAAACCCTGGAGTGTTCAAATTCAACTTATGTTCATTTACAAAACAACACCAAAGCCCATTACAGAAAGAACAAGGGCTGGGCCTGCAAGATTGGGGTGAACAGTAGCTGTGGGGTAACCAGGTGATGCACATTAACAAGGGCACAGGGTGTAATGAGCACTGCGTGTTATATAAGACTGATAAATCACTGAACTCTACCTCTGAAATTAACAATACACTTAATGTTATGTTGATTAACTGAATTAAAAAAAAGAAGTAGCTGTTGGGGTTGGTGTTGCTGCAAGTGGACCAGCTCACGGAGAGCTAAAAACCAGTGGAAAAAGATCCTAAAAATTAAAGCACAGCTCCTCTATACTCAACCAAGATACTCTTTTTTTTTTTTTTCCCATCTTGTAGTTTTCTAAGATTTTAAATTTTTAAAGACTGGGACGGGTTGGGTGGGTTGGCTGGTTAAGCGGCTGCCCTCAGCTCAGGTCATGATCCTAGGGTCCCAGGATGGAGTCCCGAGTCAGGCTCCTTGCTCAGCGGGGAGCCTGCTTCACCCTCTGCCTGCCACTCCCTCTTCTTGTGCTCATTCTCTCTCTCTGATAAATTTAAATAATTTTAAAGACTTACATCATACTCAGTTTGAAAGCCGTCAATCTGTGCACTACTATTCTGACTCCCTGCCCTTACAGCCCCACCTCGGACTGGTCACTGATGTGGCTTCCTACACACTGCTCTAGTTCCAGCTTCCACCATCACTTGCTCTGCTTATAACAGCTTCCCAACAGATCTTCCTCCAATCTAAGCCAACCCCTGGGTTATGTTGTTTTGTGCATAAGAACCTTCCTATAGCTGTGTTTCCGTGGTAGCCAGGCTGCAATGGTCTCCTACTCCAGGCTGTCTGCTCCCATGCTCAGATTGTACATACGGCACTTAGAAGTACAAATTTCAAAGTCAGATGTATTTCTGCTCATCTGACATGAGATGACCAGCTCCACAGGCTCAGTTCTTACCCCGTCATCAGCCTGGACCTTTCTTCTCTTCTTGACTTTCTCTGGCATGAGTTTGTCTACTCTCTCCTTATCTGATACTGTTCCAAATTCATCTTCAAAGCTTCGCCAGGATTCCAGCAACATAAGTCTCTCTTCCTTTTCTTCACAGTTCCTCATGGTTTTGTTAGCCTCTTCATAAATTTGTCTGCATTTAGCCAAACTTCCTTCTTTCCCTGAAGACAGCTCAAACTGTGCAAAGCTGATCCATACCTTACGAAAAATTATTATAGAAGCAAATTAACCACGTCATCCAGAAAACGATCATGTAATAATGCTAATTTCTAGTTAATGACATCTGAACATACTAATGTATTCATCTGTAGTATTCCAAAGAACATACTGATTATATGCTTCAATAATGTTGAAGCAGTCTGCTTCTATATCCAATTAGGTGTTTGACATGGTCTTAAAATCCTGAAAAGAGTTTAACTTTTTATTCAATCCTGTGATATTCAAGTTAGTCCCATGCAGTATAAATATTGACCTGGTATAAGCTTTATATTCCAAAGTCCTGAGACTCATGGGCTCTTTCTAAAAGCAAGAAAAGCACCAAAAAAAACCCCCACAAAACCTGATACACTTAAAATACAGAAATACGGTATTTCCTTCAGAACTGCTGATTTAGGCAAAATCAAAGATAATCAACAGAATGCAGGATACCTTGACATGTTGTGTCCGCTGAAGCAATCTTCGGTAAAGATTTCGTGTTCTCTCAGTTTCTTCCTGCTCAATTTCAAAATCAATATATGACTTCCAAAGCACCTAAGGAAGAACTTAATAAGTCAGCCTTGACATTTAAAGAGCAACATGTCCCTATCAGCTTAACGACCATTCCAACCTAGGACATCCAGGAACCTAGGACTTCTATGAACAATTAAAGAACAGGTAGCATCTAGACACGATAAAAACAGTGGCATTTACAAGCTGGCCAAAACTTGGCTACCATTCTATATTATTAGATAAAAGGCTTTGGATTCATTTTTGGATTCTCTTTCAGAGTTTTTCAAATGCTGGACTTATCAAGAAAAGCTCAGAGACTTGCCAAGTCTCCCAGACACTGCCATGATCCTGTCACATACAACTGACATTGCCGGGAGAAGACATGGCTTGATTAGCCAGGATTTACTCTTCTTACCTCCACTGTAAATTCCTTGACAGCTTTGAGTTCACCTCAACAACTATTCAGTAAACAGCAGTGCACCTGCTAGGTACTGCCTGTCAGGGGACAAGGATGGAGTAACATGTGGCCTGGACGCCTGGGAGCTGAGGCCAACTGACAGAACCATTATACATAAAGACCTGCCCTAATTCAGCCGGTGGGACCCAAGGCATAAAATGCAGAGTCACATTAGGGCAAGACTCACAAAAAGGTGGGTGGGTTCAGTGGCTCTCAAACGGGTCCTAGTTGTGGCTTGGCGCCACCTTGTGGCTTAAGTTTAAATAGGGAAGGGACAGGCGAGGATGGTGGCAGTAGTTTAATTTCAGGAATATCCTGGTTTAGATAGAGCTTCTTTTGCTGACCCAATCTGGGAAAAACTGTGCCAGGAGAATCCCTGGATGTGCAGTCTCAACCTTCATCTGCCCTATTCTCCAGAGCTGCCTGCTGCATATTTCCTTGCCTGGCCGTCCCTGTCCCATCCCCTTTAGTTAGCCTTCTATTTGAAGAAGGGAGGAAGAGAGCCAGTCACCTGCCCCATTATATCCCAACTCATTCTGGTGTCATCATGGGGCTTTGCTGGACTCTGGTATCCTACTAGAGGGCTGCTTCTCCCATTCCCATCCTTCTTCTATCCCCTCAACAGTAAAGTACTAATCTGGAGTAGACAAGACTGCAAGTGAGTTTATCTTTATACTCTAAAGTGCACAACATGTAGATGGTCATCTAAAGCAGTACTAGGGCAATATCTTAAAACAAAATCATATTCATCTCGAGATTCTCACCTCTGGCATGTCTAAGCGTGGCTGACTGATGGCTAACTCGTAGATTGCCCGGGCTCTCTCAATATCACCAAGGATTGTTTCTAATTCTGCAAATTTAATCCAGGAGGTACAATTTTCAGGTCCAAATTCCAAGAACTTTTCATAAAGCTTCCGGCATCTGTCAAATTCTCGAAGCTGCAGCTCCAATTCTATGTAACCTTTAAATAACTTGTTCTTTGGACATTTGCCTATGGAAGTTCCCTGGAAAATAAAATGACCAAACCACTGTGATATGTGGGTTCAACCTGTGTACAGACATCGCTGACCTACCCCAGCAGCTCTTCTCTGCTGAGGAAGAACCCTCTGTGGTATCACATTGTCCACACTGGTGTTAGACAGAAGGCCAATGGAAACCCTCTACTTCACCTAGGGGTCAAGAGGGCCTATGCCCACTGGTGCCTGTTCAGCAAGAGAGGGCTGCTGAACTGTCTGCACAAGTATTCTGGATTTTACTTAAGTTTCTCAGGAGCACCTAGGGAATACGGATGTCAGATGGATGAAACCTCCTTTAAGTAAAGTGGTAACCACAGAATGAAAGCTGCCTCGCTGCCCAAAGCCAGGGCAAGAGTGGCTTACAGAAGGACACCTGCATTTAAATAGCATTTGATCTTATTAAGAGACTTTAGAACAGCTGTTAAGAGGAAGGTGCATGTAATACCCCCCGGTTTTGCACAAGATGAGTCTACTCAAGAGCTGATTTAAGATCTAATGTGATCTAACGTCAGATCTTTCCAGTCTGAGAAAGGATCTGGTAACTGGCAGCTACAGATAAAGCTTCCAATGTTAAAAAAGAGTAATTTAAACATTATCACCTGATTTTTTTTTTTTTTTAAGATTTTATTTATTTATTTGACGGAGAGAGAGAGTGAGCGAGAGAGGGAACACAAGCAGGGGGAGTGGTAGAGGGAGAAGCAGGCTCTCCGCCGAGCAGGGAGCCCGATGCGGGGCTTGATCCCAGGACCCTGGGATCATGACCTGAGCCGAAGGCAGACGCCCAACGACTGAGCCACCCAGGAGCCCCTCACCCGATCTTTCTTCAAAAGGCCATGCATCTTCTGACACATTTCAGGTTATAAAGGCAGAATACTTCTGTTGCATTCTTAGTAGGAACTGTCCAACTTGTAAGCACTAAGATTTAATTTCCTTCTCAAAGAAGTCAGTGATGCATCTTGATCCTTCCCCTTTTTTTCAAGATTTTATTTGAGAGACAGAGCGCGCACGCACGCACAAGCATGCATGCGAGCACAGGGAGGGAGGCAGAGGCAGAGAATCCCAAGCAGACTCTGCGCTGAGCACAGAGACCAGCGCAGGGCTGGATCTCAGAACCCTGAGATCATGACCTGAGCCAAAATAAGAGTCAGATGCTCAACTGATTGAGCCACCCAGGTGCCCCTTGATCCTTTCTTTACTTACCAAAGCTCTTCTGGCAAATGGTAAATTTTTCTGTCTTATTTCAAATTGTGCGTATAGTAACCACATCTTGGCAAATGTGAACTAGAAAACGAAAGCACAAAAAACATCTAAAAGAGTCGTTTCAATTACACTGAAGTTAAAAATTTAGTAAGAGGCCACATGCAATTAGATTTTCCTAAATATTCAGAGCTAGGACAGATGTATTTTCTTGTTTTTAAGCAAATATGATGTTGTTTATTTCACAAAAGTTACAGTAATTCAAATACTTTATCGTAGTGCATGGCCCTGCTGCCCCTACTGAGAATTGGCTTTGTTTTCTGGGTATGCTTGTGAGCAGGCAGAACATGCCATCTCTATTCTAGAAGGTAGTTCGGTCAACATCTCTACTTGTTTCTCATGGTGGGAAATAGGGCATAGATAATGTCTCAACCATTTCTAGAACTCGCATGCCAGTGTTCACCCATGCACACTTATGTCTGCTCTGATGCCAACAAACACCTGTTCGTTGTTTCTTGCACATGCTGTGTGCTCTCTGGATGTGTGTCTTCCTCCTTCCACTCGGTCATTCCAGTTACCCAACCTCTTCTGAATTTCTACATTATCTGTATTATTCATTTATCAATGCAGGCTGTCCTCTCAACCAGACTGTAAAGTGTTTTCAGAGACAAAGAGCATACTTTTGAAACCTAAGTTTTCAGGGAGCCCCGCACAGCAAACTATTCAAACAGTAAGTATTATTTCACAAGTAACAGAAACAGGATTTTGAAACTTTGGAACAGAACATTTAGAGCAAACATACCTTTTTATGAGGAATTAATTCCAAAGAAGCTTGATACACCTGTCTCGTCCTCTCAGGATCCTGTATTAGGATAAGAAATTTTCACCGACTATTGGAAGTCTGTTACTAATGTTAGTTTTGTAGCACTAGTAAAAACGTACATCCCCACCCAGAGTGTTTTCACAGGGTGCTATTCTCAAACCCTGATTTCATCATTTATGATCAAATGTGAACTACCTGTGGCCCTCAAACTTTGGTTAAAGAATCACTGAGATAACCATCAATCTTTGAGAGCTTGTCTGTGGAAAGGCTTTTCGCCTGATAGCAGAAAGAGATGTTTTATAGTCTCAGATCAACAGCACAAAGCTAGTCTCTCCCAATTAATTTATACACACCTGATTTCTGAAAATCCCACTTGATCTTTTACTAGAAGCAAAGACGTGTCATCTAGCTGTGATCCCTATTTAGGAGGCAGCCCAGAAAATGATACAAAATAAGCTAAAGACTGCTTCATTGTTCCCTTCCAAGTTCCAAGTGATAATGTGGTGCCTCAGGTTTGAAACACAAAATGCAACAAAACCAAAACACCTCACCTGGGCCCACGACAGGTATACAGAGTTTAAAAGGCTGCAGAGAGACTATGTAACTGTATGGCTGAGAATTTAAAACGAGATTCCTGTTTCCGGGATTGTACATGTCAGTACCCACCGCTAGCCACGATGGCCGAGGTGTACGCACAGGGGTGAGGCAGCCAGGGAGGGGGCAGCTATCAACAGCCGAGGCATAATTCCATTTTTTACCTTGGCCTCCAATTCTTCATAGAGTGCATAGTTGACCCACAGATAGATGTAGCGCTTCCAGTGCCGCTTCTCTTGAATGGGTGGCACATTGGCAATGGCTCTTTCATAGACTTCTCGAACGGTTTCTGCTTCTGCATCACTTTCCACCAAGCGCAAATAATCAAACCACGCATCGTAATTGTGTGGATTAGCCTCGAAAGACCACAAGTTTAATGAATAAAAACCAAACCAAGAGCTATACTTGCTGGACTCTGTGAGGTTAAAAAAAGACACTAGATTGACTTCCTGTATTTTAGCAACTGTTTAGCACCTATCTCATTTAAAATTACCATTCCTGGGGCACCTGGGTGGCTCAGTCGGTTAAGTGTCTGCCTTCAGCTCAGGTCATGATCTCAGGGTCCTGGGATGAGTCCTGCATTGGACTCCCTGGTCAGCAGGGAGTCTGCTTCTCCCTCTGCCCCCACTCATGTTCACACTCTCTCTCAAATAAATAAAATCTTAAAAAAAAAATACTATTCCTGAGATTTCATAAATAGGAAAGAAAAAGGAACATAGGGGACAGATTATTTGCCAGGTGTCCCACAGCAAGGCTGCTTTCATATACAACCACCACCCCCTAAGATAATTACTCAATAATTAGACACCTACTTTTATAAATGTATTTGTTTATATACCTGACTGCGTATCATGTCTAGATTTAAAATTACAGTGGATGATGGGCATTGAGGGCACATGATGTGACATCGCAACTAATGCATCATTGAACATTACATCAAAAACTAATGATGTATTACATGAAAAACTAATGATGTATTATTACATGTTGCCTAATTGAATTTAAATTAAAAAAAAGAAAAAATTAAAAAAATAATAAAATAAAATTACAGTGCAATCAGAACCATGGTCACAAATGTGAAACCTGCCTTCTCAATTAATAGTCATTTATCTTGAATATATCTTGCTGACTTCATTTAACACCAGACTCAGTCCTTTAGTGATATCCTAATTCATCTGACTCAGCAAAAGTTTTTAGATGCACAGCAGACCAGTAAAGGAAAATGTTACTATCTTTGAACTCAAATCAAAACAGTACATTACAAATAAAGAGATGAGAATGAAAACATATCTACAATATATGTTTTGTTCAAGCAGTTAAGCTAAACGGTAGTGTAGAAAAACTGTTTGGCTCAATCTCTGCCTCTTCCATCTTCAGAAAGGAGTTCACATGGATTCCTGGTTTTTGCTCAATTTCTACGGCGCACCAGCAGCAACCAACACGGTGACTTTCAACATGTGGGTGGCAGAGCAAACCCAAGTGCTTCTTGCTGCCCTCTCCTATGAGCCCTGCAGATTGCTGCTGGAATGGCTGCCAATCACTGCAGACGCGTCAGCAAGAGCGTGATCCCTGGAAGCCCCCGCCTGCTATTCTTCACTTCACCTGAGCTGCTGCTGGTCGGCACATCTCTGTTACCTGCAGGGTTCGGCGTCCACACCAGCACTCACCTTCACCTCTTCCTCATATTGGAATCTTCGTTTGCTCACAATGATGTCTTCAATACCCCGTCGATCACCGAACTTCTTCTCAAAGATGGTATAGTTTTTAAAGAGTTCTTGGGCCTCCTGCTTTGAAATTCTATCCAGGGCATACTTGTAGATCACTCGTACCCTTTCAAACTAAAAGCAGACAGGAGGATTACTTCTACAACACAATACTCTCACGTGAGCCACAACGTGGAAGGTAATTATGACATCATATACTACTCCAAAGTAAGACTTTTCTTCTCCCCCTTGTTGAGGTATTTGTCAGGGTGTACTGACACTCTCCTTTGAGCTCCATACTTAATAGTGTCTACCTGACTCTGCCAGTTGGGTGTCATCTGTGCATCTCAGACTAAACAGGCCCAGAACTGACCTCCTGTTCCTCACCATCAAACCTGGGTCTGTCTTCCCGGTCTTGGTAAGCAACACCTACCGCCATGCCCTTGCTCAAGCCCCAAACTCCAGGAGTTCTCCTTGATTCCTCTCCTGTCCTCATCCCCCACCTTCACTACTTCAAAGAGCCCTGCCATTTTTGTTTTCCAAGTTTATTACCCATAAAACCCTTTAATGAGGAGAGCAAATGACGAACTCTCAGTTTACACACAATATTCTATATATATATCTATAAAGGCTTAATTTTCAAGCAAAGCACAACACAATTAGGACACTTTAGTACAATCTATAATCACTCAGTGCCCAGTCTGCAGCTAAGACACAAATGTATGCTGTTTTCTTTGAGAGATTTTGGAAACATTTTTTCCAAGGATAAGTGAATAGAAAATGGAATGAACTCAACGTGCACAACAAGTAATCTTTCCTAAGCTGTTATGCAATGTAAATGAGTTCTTCAAGTGTACTTACTTCTTTTTGATTTTCTTCAAATTTGGCAAAGGCAACATAAAGGTGTTCATCCATATGCTCATCTCCAAAGAATTCAACAGCTCTCTCGTACACTTTCCGTGCATGGGCAAAATAACCATGTTTTTCTTCAAAGCGGGCATACTTGATCCAGTTCTTAACATCAGGGTGCACGAGGACAAGTTCATAGGAATTAAGGAAATATCCCGCCAGACAACAAGGCTTAAAAAAAAAACAAACAAAAAACAAACCCAACCCCCCAACAACACAAACTATGACTATAAGGTTGATAAAACACGTGCAAAGGCGAAGAACCACTAAACTGTGACCTCTGAAGGGGGCCTCATCTTGTTCATCTGTCTTCCTCCAGGGCTTACTCAGTACTTCCATAGTGGGTACAAATGGGAGTTTGGAGAAATGAAGAAGCTGAAGCCTGTTATTAACCATGCCATCCTGCATGGTTTAACTTGTCTAGCACTCAGTTTTGTCATCTGTAAATACAGAAAAAGAACCCGAACCCAACCACAGTGGCTTGAAAGGAGGAAATGTGTGTAAAGCTCTTAGCAGTTTGGGGCCAAAGGAATGTGCTCAATAAATGGCACCTACGTATTATATGCTCAATAACATTAGTATTGGAATTAACGATTAAGAAAAAAAATGTTACAAAAACAAAACTGCTAACTAGAGGCAGAAGAAAAAGGTTTTTTTAGGGTTTTTCTCTTTTTATTGAAATATAGTTGACATTGAAAAAAGTTTTGAATTACCATTTTATTTCTTAACAGATGAAACCTATTTTTCATCTACCTCACTTGGGAAACTCATTAATTCCAAAGTAGTAATACATTCAGAAATGGCAATGAAATTAAGGGCATAGGCTCTGAAGCTGCAGCTGGGTTTAAGGCCCATCTCCGTCACTCCTGGAGAGACCCTGGCCACGCTGCCTGTCAGCTGTGCCTGCATCTCACACCCCACAGACTGGAGTAGTTCTCGCACTGCAGGGCTGTCCAAGGATTAAGTGCTGATATTTGTAAAGTGCTTACAATAATGCCTGACATGAAATAAGCGCTATAAAAGCTTCTGTTAAACTAATCATATTAAAACAGGGCAGAGGTCATAGAGACCTTAAAATTGTATAATAAAGTTGATGCTTGGGCGCCTGGGTGGCTCAGTTGGTTAAGCAACTGCCTTCGACTCAGGTCATGATCCCGGAGTCCCAGGGTCGAGTCCCACATTGGGCTCCCTGCTCAGCAGGGAGTCTGCTTCTCCCTCTGACCCTCTCTCCTCTCATGCTCTCTCTCACTCTCTCAAATAAATAAATAAAATCTTTAAAAAAATAAAGTTGATGCTTGTTTTTCTGGGTAGTTATGTTCTATGAAGTCACTTAATTAGCAAATACCAAATAATTCTCCCTAAGGGAAATAGGTGTATACACACATACACACAGCCCTCATATAGATTACAATCTTAAATCCTGAAAACAACTCCTCTTGGTAGATTCGATTTTGTTTTATAAAGGAATAAACAAGGTTCAGAAGCATGAAGTGACCTGAGGCCACCCCCCTAACACGTGCCAGAAAAGGGACTCACACCCATCCAACTGGCCCTGAAGCCAGAGCTTGTTGGGCTACACTATGTTGTCCTCCTGTCTCCATCCTTTGGATGGACTCCAGTAGTGGTACTAATGACCAACATCCTAGAAAAACCTAGGAAAAAAACCCCGGACAAACAGGACTGGCTACAGCAACCAAAGCCCTGGTATGTCACTTTCCACAAGGAACGCCAAAATATATACAAACCCAAAGTTTTGCCAAAAAAAGCTCAATTACCCAGACCACAAACTTCTATTTTGACCACACTGTGTCTCTAGAAAATAGTTATGTAGCTCATGAAGCAGATGAAACTTGTATCTTTGACTTCTGGGCCTATGTTGATGAGGATCCGTATGTCCAGACCATGACTCTACTGCCCCAGGCGGAGTAGCACCCTGGACAGTAACAGCACCACTCAGACTCACTCAAAGGATACAGCGTTCGGGGGGGAGCATGGAAGATGGCGGAGGAGTAGGGGACCCTATTTCAACTGGTCCCCTGAATTTAGCTGGGTATCTACCGAACCATTCTGAACACCAATGAAATCAGCCTGAGATTTAAGAATATATATCTGGATCTCTACACGCAGAAAATCTCTGGTGGTCTTGAGGTATGAAGGGTAGAGCCGTGATTCTGCAGGCAGATATTGAAAGATAAACAGAAGGGGGAAGGAGCCGCCATAAGCTGGCGCCGAGAAGGTGATATAACACCAGAGCGCAAAAGCATCCCACGCTGGGGACCAAAGACTCACAGATCCGTAGTGCCAGGGAAGGACTTTAGTCCAGCCCCCAGACAGGATCTAGGAGCTGCGGGTGCGCAGGGCAGCTCACGGTTTTAGTAGCACAAAGGGCAGAGACATGCCCGGCCTTGGGATCAACCTCTGGGAGAGTTGCTGTGGGGCGCACAACCAGGGAAGCTGAGGTTTTTAGCGGTGCAGATAGAAACAGAGACTGTGTGTCCTGGAGAGCTCAGTGAAGAGCAGACTACGATTTCTCTGCTCTGGGACAGAGGTCTGGGTGCAGTCATTTCTGCTCTCTCGGAAGAGACGCCAAGAGACGTGGAAAGCTGCCAGAGAACAAAAGCTTGAAAAACTGGTTTTCGCTGGGCCCACTGCCACTTCCCCCCACACCAACAGGGGGCCAAGCAGGGTTGCCTGAGTAACAGTGCAGCAGGACCCTCCCCCAGAAGACAGGCTGGAAGAACAAGAGGACGACAACCCTAGGGGTCCCTATAAAATAGGTACAACTTACTTGGGTCGTGGTTAATACTTTGGACTCTGTACATTCCCTCAAACATCCCTCAACAGAATGACTAAGAGGAGGAACCCCCAACAAAGAAAAGAATCAGAGACTGTGGCCTCTGCCACAGATCTAATGGATATGGATATAAGCAAGATGTCAGAAATAGACTTCAGAGTAACAATTACGAAGTTGATACCTAGGCTTGAGAAAAATATTAGCGACAATATAGAATCTCTAAAGGCAGAAATGAGATCTAATCAGGCCGAACTTAAAAATGCTATGAATGAGACGCGGTTTAAACTGGATACTCTGACTGCCAGGGTAAACAAGGCAGAAGAACGAATTAGTGAGCCAGAAGACAAGATGACAGAAAAGAAGGAAACTGAGGAGGCCTGGGAAAAACAGCATAAAGCCCAAGAGATCAGACTGAGAGAGATTAATGACGCCATGAAATGTTCCAATGTTAAAATTATTGGGATCCCTGAGGGGGTGGAGAGAGAGGTCTAGAAGATATATTTGAGGAAATCGTAGCTGAGAACTTCCTTAATCTGGGGAAAGAAACAAGCATTCATGTCCAAGAGGCAGAGAGGACCCCTCCCAAGATCAAGGTGAACAGATCAATGCTCCGACATATAATAGCACAATTCGCAAACCTTAGAACAAAGGAAGCAATCCTGAAAGCAGCTAGATGGAAGAGATTTCTTACTTATGGAGGGAGGAACATCAGAATTAACGTCAGACCAGTCCAGAGGGACCTGGCAAGCCAGAAAGGGCTGGCAAACATATTCAGGGTACTAAATGAGAAGAAGATGCAGCCAAGGATACTTTATCCAGCCAGGCTGTCATTCAGAATGGATGGAGAGACAAAGAGCTTCCAGGACAGGCAGAAACTGAAAGAATATGTGACCACCAAGCCAGCCCTGCAAGAAATATTAAGGGGGGGGGTTCTATAAAAGAAGAAAGATCCCAAGAATAATATAGACCAGAAATTTACAGATACAATTATAGAAACAGGGACTTTACAGGCAACATAATGGCACTAAAATCCTATCTTTCAATAGTCACTCTCAACATGTACGGCCTAAATGCTCCCATGAAACAGCACAGGATCACAGATAGGATAAAAAGACAGGACCCATCCATATACTGTCTAAAAGAGACTCATTCTGAACCTAAAGATATATCCAGACTGAAAGTGAGGGGATGGAGAACCATTTTTTCATGCCAATGGACCTCAAAAGAAAGCTGGGGTGGCAATTCTCTTATCAGACAAATTAGATTTCAAGCTAAAGACTGTAGTAAGAGATACAGAGGGACACTATATTGTTCTTAAAGGGTCTATCCAACAAGAAGATCTAACAATTATAAATATCTATGCCCCCAACATGGGAGCAGCCAACTACATAAGCCAACCGTTAACCAAAATAAGAATCATATTGATAATAATACTTTAATAGTAGGAGACCTCAACACTCCACTCTCAGCAACAGACAGATCTAAGCAGAAGATCAACAAAGAAACAAGATCTTTGAATGACACATTGGACCAGATGGACTTCATAGATATATACAGAACATTCCACCCTAAAACAACAGAATACTCATTCTTCTCGAATGCACACAGAACTTTCTCCAGAATAGACCACACACTGGGTCACAAATCAGGTCTCAACCAATACCAAAAGACTGAGATTATTCCCTGCATACTTTCAGACCACAGTGCTTTGAAACCGGACCTCAATCACAAGAAAAAATTTGGAAGGAATTCAAACACTTGGAAGCTATCAAGACCATCCTGCTAAAGAATGTTTGGGTCAACCAGGAAATTAAGAGGAACTTAAACAATTCATGGAAACCAATGAGAACGAAAACACATCAGTCTAAAACCTATGGGATACTATAAAGGCAGTCCTAAGGGGGAAATACATATCCATCCAAGCCTCACTCAAAAAAGTAGAAAAATCCCAAATGCACAAGCTAACCTTACACCTAAAGGAACTGGAGAAAGAACAGTAAATAAAACCTAAACCAAGCAGGAGAAGAGAAATAATAAAGATTAGAGCAGAGATCAATGAAGTAGAAACCAGAAATACAGTAGAGCAGATCAATGAAACTAGAAGCTGGTTCTTTGAAAGAATTAATGAGATCGATAAACCTCTGAACAGACTTATCCAAAAGAAAAGGGAAAGGACCCAAATTAATAAAATTATGAATGAAAGGGGAGAGATCACTACTAACACCAAGGAAATAGAAACAATTATCAGAAATTATCATAACTATATGCCAATAAATTAAGTAACCTGGAAGAAATGGATGCCTTCCTGGAAACCTATAAACTACAAAGACTGAAACAAGAAGAAATTGACAATCTGAATACACCGATAACCAGTATTGAAGCAGTAATCAAAAACCTCCCAAAAAACAAGAGTCCAGGGCCAGATGGATTCCCAGGGGAATTCTACCAAACATTTAAAGAAGAAATAATACCTATTCTCCTGAAGCTGTTTAAAAAAATAGAAACAGGAGGAAAACTTCTAAACTTGTTCTATGAGGCCAGCACTGATGCTAAAACCAGGCAAAGACCCCATCAAAAAGGAGAATTACAGACCAATATCCCTGATGAATATGGATGCCAAAATTATCAACAAGATCCTAGCCAACAGGATCCAACAGTACATTAAAAGGATTATCCATCACAATCAGGTGGGATTTATTCCTGGGATGCAAGGGATGTTCAACATTCGCAAATCAACCAATGTGATAATAAAATAATGTAAATATATAATATAAATAATATATATAATACAACACATATATAATATATAATAATATAAATAATATAATATCAATAATATAATGTGGTAACATTAATAAAAGACAAGAAACATATGATCCTCTCAATTGATGCAGAAAAAGCATTTGACAAAATACAGCATCCTTTCCTGATTAAAACTCTTCAGAGTGTAGGGATAGTGAGAACATTCCTCATTATCATAAAAACCATCTATGAAAAGCCCACAGAGAATATAATTCTCAATGGGGAAAAGCTGAGAGCTTTTCCCTTAAGATCAGGAACACGACAAGGATGCCCACTCTCGCCACTATTGTTCAACATAGTACTAGAAGTCCTAGCAACAGCAATCAGGCAACAAAAAGAAATAAAAGGTACTCAAAGTGGCAAAGAAGTCAAACTCTCTTCACAGATGACATGATACATTATGTGGAAAACCCAAAAGACTCCACCTCCAAATTACTAGAACTCATACAGCAATTCAGTAATGTGGCAGGATACAAAATCAATGCACAGAAATCAGCTGCTTTTCTATACACTAACAATGTAACTGTAGAAAGAGAAATTAGGGAATCGATTCCATTTACAATAGCACCAAAATCCGTAAGATACCTAGGAATAAACCTAACCAAAGAGGTGAAGGATCTATACTCTAGAAACTACAGAACACTTATGAAAGAAATTGAAGACGACAAAAAAGATGGAAAAACATTCCATGCTCATGGATTTGGAAGAATAAACATTGCTAAAATGTCTATGCTGCCCAGAGCAATCCATACTTTCAACGCCAACCCTATCAAAATACCACTGGCATTTTCCAAAGAGCTGGAACAAACAATCCTAAAATTTGTGTGGAACCAGAAAAGACCCCAAACCGCCAATGATATGTTCAGAAAGAAAAACAAAGCTGGGGGCATCACGTTGCCTGATTTCATGCTCTATTACAAAGCTGTGATTACCAAGACAGCATGGTATTGACACAAAAACAGACACGTAGATCACTGGAACAGAACAGCCTCCAGAAATGGACCCTCAACTCTATGGTCAACTATGATAAATCAGGAAAAAATATCCAATGGAATAAATGGTGCTGGGAAAATTGGACAGCCACATGCAGAAGAATCAAACTCAACCATTCTCTTACACCATACACAAAAATAAACTCTAAATGGATGAAAGACCTCAATGTGAGAAAGGAATCCATCAAAATCCTAGAGGAGAACATAGGCAGTAACCTCTTCAACATCAGCCACAGCAACTTCTTTCAGGACACATCTCCAAAGGCAAGGGAAACAAAAGCAAAAATGAACTTTTGGGACTTCATCAAGATAAAAAGCTTCTGCACAGCAAAGCTTTTTCTCCCATGGAATGGGAGAAAATATTTGCAAATGACATTACAGATAAATGGCTGGTATCCAAGATCCATAAAGAACTTCTGAAACTCAACACCCAAAAAACAAATAATCAAGTCAAAAATGGGCAGAAGACATGAACAGACACTTCTCCAAAGAAGACATACGAATGGCTAACAGACACAGGAATAGTGTTCAACATTGTTAGCCATCAGGGAAATTCAAATCAAAACCACACTTAGATACCACCTTACACCAGTTAGAATGGCAAAAAGTAACAAGGCAGGAAACAACAAATGTTGGCAAGGATGTGGAGAAAGGGGAACCCTCTTATACTGTTGGTGGGAATGCAAGCTGGTACAGCCACTTTGGAAAACAGTACGGAGGTTCCTCAAGAAGCTAAAAATAGAGCTACACTATGACCCAGCAATTGCACTGCTAGGTATTTACCCCAAAGATACAGATGTAGTGAAAAGAAGGGGCACATGCATCCAAATGTTCATAGCAGCAATGTCCAGAATAGCCAAACTGAGGAAGGAGCCAAGATGCCCTTCAACAGATGAACGGATAAAGAAGATGTGGTTCATATATACAATGGAATATTACTCAGCTATCAGAAAGGATGAATACCCATCATTTGCATTGACATGGATGGAACTGGAGGGGATTATGCTAAGTGAAATAAGTCAAGCAGAGAAAGACAATTATATGGTTTCACTCATATGTGGAATATAAGGAACAGCATGGAGGACATTAGGGGAAGGAAGGGAAAACTGAAGGGGGAGAAATCAGAGGGGGGAGATGAACCATGACAGACTATGGACTCCAGGAAACAATCTGAGGGTTTCAGAGGGGAGGGGGGCGGGGGGATGAGTTAGCCCAGTGATGGGTATTAAGGATTGCATGTGTTGTAATGAGCACTGGGTGTTATACGCAAATAATGAATCATGGAACACTACATCAAAAACTAATGATGTACTGTATGGTGACTATCATAACAATAATAATAAAAAAAAAGAGAACAAACTGAGGGTTGATGGAGGGAGGGGGTGAGGGAAGGCTAAATAAGTGGGTGTTAAGGAAGGCACTTGTTTTGCTGAGCACTGGGTGTTGTAATATAAGTGATGAATCACTGAATTCTACTCCTGAAACCAATATTGCACTGTATTTTAACTAACTAGAGTTTAAATAAAAATTTGAAGAAAAAAAAAAAGGATATAGCGTTCATAAATGGTGCGGGCCCGGTCCACCTCTTTGTATCGCAGCTCAAAGTTGATGTAGGAGTGCCAGGCTTGCTCCTCAGGCTGCCATTCCATCCAGCGCTCAAACACCTGCCGGGCGCCAGCAATGTTTCCCAACATCTCCTCCATGTATGTGTACTTGTACCTTTAACAAAATCATCCCCAAATATCTGTCATGGTCAAAATTACTTAGGGGAAAAAAAATGATCTTTTGCACTTTGTAATTCTAACTTTGTTAAATATGAAGACTTAGAGCTTTATCTTCCCTAAAGCTTAAATCGAACATGTTTTCTTATCAAATATAGATCTGGAAAGGATGAACCACAGCAAATAAAAATACATTTTTCTTAAAAATTGCTTAGTTCAACAGTAAGTTTCTTATGCATAAAAGATTGCAACCCACATTTTACTTTTGATTACACAGCTATTACATGTAGTGATTATGACTTAATACACTACAGGATATTAAAAACTACCTACAGTACGTTTAAAGAAAAAGTAGAATGTAAATTAAATACATGTGATTGCAATGATGTGAATAAAATAAATACACAAGACTGCAGAACTTTTCTAGCCTACAAAAAGCTGCTTTTGGTAGATCAGAAACTTACCAGAACTGGTTGACTCGAGGCAGAGTTGTTATGGCCCGGTCCCAGATATTTCGGGCATGGTTGACCTGGCGATTCTTCATTTCCATTTCTGCATATTTCAGCCAGAGTGTAATATTTCGGTAGTCTACATCTAAAGCACGCTCGTATATGGATCGAGCCCTTAAGAAGTTGGAGAACATCAAAAGTAGTTTATATACAACACATGGGGCAACTATCTCAAAACATCTGCGGTGCCCTGCTATTTTATCATGTGTCCACCATGAGCCAGGTTTTGGGCATACGAAAGTGAAAAGACATGTTTTCAGGAACCTTACAAACTCTTACAGAAAAATAGACACGCATGTAATTTCACCACAATATAGTAAACATTATAATCAAGGTTTACACAAGGAAACAAAAGGGAACAAATAATAATGTCTGATGCGAATGGCTAAGTAGGAGGTAACTGCAGAGTTAAGAAGTTGAGGAAAACTCCAGGGGCCAAGGTGGGTAGGGAAGAGTGCTCACTGCAGGCAGAGAGAACAGCCTAGTGTAGAGCAAGGAGACACAATGTGTTCGGGGAGTGGCTGGCACATGGGCACAGCTGGAGCAGTGGGTATGCTGGGAAAATGCGGAAAGCCTGGGCAACAGGAAGGGCCAGGTTGTGACTTTTATCTTGTCGGTCACTGGTTTCCAGTGAACAATTTTTATTTAAAAAAAATCCCAATACAGAGAAAGCAGATGAAAGTGCGCTTCTCTGACTGTAGCATGCGCTGGAGACGAGACCCACCTGTAGTGTCTCCCCTGCTGCTCCCCCAGGACTCGCCTACTGCAGTGCCCCTGAGGCCCCTCAAGGGAACCCTAGGAACAACCTGGAACCCACGGAACAACCTGGAAAACTACTACCAAAGGGACACTCTTTCACTTGTGCTTTAACTTTTTCTACTACTTTTCTCTCTCTTAACTCAGGACATCTTTACATTTGAAATTATAGACTCAGCAATTTTACCTTTGAATCTCCTTTAGACTCTCTTCCCATTGTGCATATTTTATCCAGTTACTAATCACAGTCCTGTTTTTTCTTATATTATCTTCAAAAGTCTGGAGGAAGGGAAAAAGGATCAAACTGAAGGGAAAAGTAAGTAAAAATGACATCATCCTTTGTCTATTAATCCTGTTCTAAAAGTTTTATTTAGTTTGTTTTTATTTAGGAGAAATTACATCCTGGAATCCTTGTGAGAAATAAGAAACTCACTAATGAAGGTTATAATCTCAGGTGTTTCTTTAAAGTCTTACACACAAACAGAAAAACTTTAGATATAAAGAGTTATTAGCAGATTTGTTGATATTTTCTCTTATTGCTAATGACTAACTGATACTTTAATATACTCTATACTTGTTCCAAGTATGAAAATGTTTTTTTGACTATTTCAGTCCTCTTGGTAATGTCTCACAATTTCATACATCACTAATAAGTAGATACAACAGGGTTAGTGGTTTAAAATTACCCTAGGGGCACCTGGATGGCTAAGTCGGTTAAGTTTCCGATTCTTGATTTCGGCTCAGGTCATGATCTCAGGATCGTGAGAATGAGCCCCCAGTGGGGCTCCACGATATGAGTGTGGAGCCTGCTTAAGATTCTCTCTCTCCCTCTGCCTCTGCCCCTCCCCGTGCTTGCACGTTCTCTCTCTCTCGAAATAATAAATAAAATCTTTAAAGAAAAAAAAATTTGCCCTAGAGTGAGGATTCTAGGGTGAAGAGGTCAGATTCCCAAGTCCTCTCATGACTCTTTTCCAAGTCTTAATTCCTACCACAGAAGGTGGTACAGAGACAGGACATAATGTGGCCTTGGTTAAGTCCCACCCCTTCCAGCTGTCAGACATTCCACTTATCTGCTATCCATCTTGGATTCAGCACCAAAAATTAGATCTCTGGAGGATTTAATTTCTTCATACTTTCAAAGACAACTCATGGCATATTTTCTAAAGTTGAGCAAAATGCAATTATCTGGTAACCAGAAGTTGCACTACGCATGTGGCTAGAAACACTAACCTAATTTTATCTTATAGCCTCTCTAAGCAATGAGGAACTTCACAAACTCTGACCTATAAACTCCTAAAAATATTATTAATAGACTGGAAAATGACGGACTGACCTTCCTTTTTCTTAGTTTGTAATCGTTTAGCTCTTCTTCATCTGTGATCTTCTGTTGAGGTGGAGGTGGAAGAAGTTCAAGCTCTCTTTCTTTAGCTTCTCTTAAGAGTTGCTCGGCAGTTATCTGTACCTCAGCTGGGGCTTTGTTTTTCACCTTTTAAGACAGAAGACATTTTCATTTTTAGGTAGATGCTCATCACACAACATTTAGGAAGCAAAGAAACATTTTTTAGGATGTGAACTTTCTAAGTATTATTACAAGATGCCCTCTTTGTATGACAGGTTTTCATTTCTCTATGAAACTAAAGAGAAAACAAGGTTTTCTTTCGCATGGTATTTATTACAAAGCCATAGGTAAGTATGAAGAGAAAAGGGAGCAAAAATAGTTAAGTGTTCCCTTTTAGATTAGTGTAACAATACGGGTGCCTGTGTGTTTCAGTCGTTAAGCGTCTGCCTTCAGCTCAACTCATGATCCCAGGGTCCTGGGATCGAGCCCCGCATTGGGCTCCCTGCTCAACAGGAAGCCTGCCTCGCCCTCTCCCACTCCCCCTGCTTGTGTTCCCTCTCTCGCTGTGTCTCTGTCAAGTAAATAAATAAAATCTTAAAAAAAAAAAACAATAAACTTTGAGGCTGCTTAGGTAAAATTCTCACTAGAGGTTTTGTTTTATCAAGATGTGTGCTATATCTTTTCTAGTGTTGCCACTTCTGTTTACAGAATTTTTCAATTATGTCCCAGGTGGACGATAACACCTCAAACTGCATTTGTTTTTTTCATGGCATTTCAAGTCAAAGATATTATTCAGTAAATTCCCATCATTAGACCATAAGTTTCTTGAAGTCTTAGGGCTATGCTGTCCAACATAGTAGCCATGAGCTAATGTAATGAGCCCAAAGAGAGATGGGCTGTAAGAGCAAAATACACACTGGATTTTGAAGACTTCATATGAAAAAAAAACCCAATAAACTACCTAATTAAATTTGACTACATGTTGGAACAGCAATATCTTGGATATAATGGATTAAAGAAAATATACAGTTAAAATTAATGATGACTCTTTTGACTGCTTAACATAGCTATAGGAAAACTTAAAATTATATATGTGGCTCACATTGCATTTCTGTTGCACCACTGGTGCCCAATAAAAATTTTATGGAATTGAGGGGCACCTGGGTGGCTCAGTCAGTTAAGCATCTGCGTTCCGCTCAGGTCATGATCCCAGAGTCCTGGGATCAACCCTCATCATGCCTCCTGCTCAGTGGGGAGCCTGCTTCTCCCTTTGCCACTCCCCCTGCTTGTGCTCTCTCTCTCTCAAATAAATAAAACCTTTTAAAAAAATTTATGGAATTGAATTATAAGAAATATTAACTGTTTAATGTCATGTGTAGAATGATTTTGTTAGTAATGATGATGGCTCATGTGTAATCACAGACATTGTGCTATGTGACATATAAATTATCTCTGGGGGTCATCTAAATGGATATGTAAAGGACAAGCTCAAGAGAGCCACCTGGGCTGGAGAAACAGACTGGAGTGAGGGCATCTGAAAAGGTTCAGGACAAAGCCTGTCACATATGAAACACTCAGTAAGTATCAGCCACCGATGGAAATACCAGATAACATCAAATTTATTGTTTAATTAAATTAACGCCACTACACAATCCCATGCCCTCTCATTCCTTCCACTCTCAGCTGGGCTAACTCCTAGTCAGCCATCAAGTGTCAGTTTAAATATCACTTCCTCAGCAAAGTTTACTCTGCAGACCCCTCACACAACCCCCATTACTCCACGGCATATTCTACGCTGCCTCACTAGCATTTGGCAAGCTTATAATTTTACACTGACTCGTGTCTTATGTGAACGCTGCACATCGCCGCATTAGATCGTAGTTCCCCAGCGCCTAGCGCACCGCCCAATTTCTGCCGAGTGACCCCACTCCTCCCCCAGCAAAAACACGTCCTAGAACGAAGGCCACGCCAACGCGGGGTTTGCCCCGGGGTGACAAAAGCCTGCACCCCACCACCGGCTGACCCTTCCCCTCCTCCTTCCCCTTGGCCTACATGGGGTAGAACTGGGGGGCACCACACTCTCTCTCGCCGCGAGCCCCAAAGAAGCTGGGGCAAGCCCCACTCCGGGGCCTCCTCCCTCAAAGCCGCTCACGGTCTCCTACCTTGGCGACTTTGGGAATCCTCTGCTTCCCGGCTGCGGTGGAGGCCGCCATGGCTGCAGCAGCCGACCTCGCGCCAACCTGGACCCCAGAAATAGGCCCCGAGCGCTGGCCGGAACCCCAAAGCTTTCTGACAACAAGCGGAATCCCGGAACAGGAAGCGGAACTAGCTGGTATGACCTTTCACTTCCCGCACGCGCCGTGACGTACGCACTTCGTTTCTGTGGTAACCGGGCTGTGCGTCCTCCTCTGAGCGCTGTGTCTCGGAGTTGCAGGCGAGGTGGGTAGCGCTGGCCCGCCCCACAGGACGCGGGGACGGAGTCCAGGGCGTCAAGGGCGCATCCCCACGTCAGTCTCCAGAACTGGGAGGACCTGCGAGGACAGGTGGGTCGGTCGAACCGTGGCGCCGGGGAAGGGGAATAGGAACAAAGCTCCGATCCGGAGGCTCGGGGGCGGGGGAAGAGAGGCAGGCCAGAAAACTACCTTTCCCAGTATGGTAAGGGGCGAGCTGCTGCGTCCCTAAGGTGGCCCGGCGCCGCGCTGCATTCTAGGCTTTGTAGGCTCTGAGGTCTTCTTTTCTGTACAGTCGTGCACAAATAAAATATAAGGCTTGTAATTAAAATAACTGAAGGTATTTTAAAGCCAGATAATAGAAGAAAATGAAAATAAATCATCAGAGTACTAGCAAATAAGCCATCCTTGTGGTCAGATAAACAGATGTTTACATTTTCTGTGAATGTGCCTTAATTACGTAAATTCTCTTAGCCCCGATGTCCTTAGTTATGAGACGAAAATAATAGTATCTATTTCATCAGCATTTAAGAGAAAATCTAGTAAAATGCTCCGTAAATGTTAGCTGGTATAGTTCTTGACCTGTCTTCAAAACAAAAAATTAATTATATGCAAGCGAATTAAAAAAAAAACGACTTTTTAAAATAGTAGTTTTAGGTTCACAGAAAAGTTGAATGAAGGTACAGAGAATTCCTGTTTCTCACGCCTGTCATTCCCCTTTCCCCAATATTTCTCACCAGCGTAGTACATTTGTTATAGTTGATGAACCTACACTGACACATCATTATCACCCAAAGTTCACAATTTAACATTAGGGTTCACTCTTGGTATTATACATTCTGTGGAATTTAGTGACCTGTATCTACCATCAAAGTATGGTAAAGAATAGTTTCACTATCTGAAAATTCCTTTGTGCTCCACCTATTTATTCCTCCTTCCTCCTTTGCCTCCTGCAACCACTGATTTTTAAAAATTGTCTGATAGTTTTACCTTTTCCAGAATGTCCTATCATTGGCGTCATATAGTATGTAGCTTTTTCAGGTTGGTTTCTTTCACTTGGTAATATGCATTTAATATTCCTCCATGTCTTCATGGCGTGATAGCTCATTGGTTAAGAAATGACAGTTGCAAGTCTCTTTTGGTGTTTTGAAAAAAAAATTATAAAAAATGCTGTGTGTATTTTATGTATTTGGAAAAATCACACCTATCTCTATGAATAGTGCTTTTGAGAAAACTTGAACTGAAGTCATTTGCAACCAGTATAAAAATATTTGCCATAGCCCTTTACTACCAATTTTATTATTTAAATATTTGTAAGTCATCTCACTTTTCAAATTTTAAATAAGTTGATTGAGATTTTATATCACTGAAATAAAGTCACCTAACAAAGTAAATAAATACCTATTAAAGTAAAAAGATGTTTCCCTTATGTGATGTCCCTTAAACTTGTAACTATGCATAACTGATTTAACAGAATTTAATGTTAATCATCTCTGGCCTCTTTTGAGAGATACAGACACTGTGAATGTTTTATTTCTGGTTGCCCTCCTTCCATCTTACAAGTTTTTATTGTCTGGTAATTTGATGCTGTTTGTTTTTTAAGCAAAATGTATCATCATTATTACTTTTTTTTTTTTTTTTGCCTTCAGTGCTTCTTCAGATACACCTGCTTGTTTGTTTCTCTCTCCCTCCAGCATTTTATCTTATATTTCACTCCCTTCTGATTTTAATTTTATTATTCCTGATACACGTCTTTCAGGAGTTCTTTCAACCAGATTCTTTGAGTGGTAATTTCTTTCCATCTTTGTAGTAAATTGTCTTTTTTTTAGCTTTCATCTTTTAGTGATTGTTTAGCTAGGCATAGAATTCTAGGTTAATGGCTTTTTAAAAATTTTATTATTTTATGTTAATCACCATACATTACATCATTAGTTTTTGATGTAGTGTTCCATGATTCATTGTTTGCATATAACACCCAGTGCTCCATTCAGTACGTGCCCTCCTTAATACCCATCACCAGGCTAACGCATCCCCCATCCCCCTTTCCTTTTTATCTTTACTGCTTAAAAGATACTATTCTGGTGATTGGGAAACTGTAGCGCATAGGTCAAATTCAGCCCATAGGCTATTTTTGTATGGCCCATAAGCTAAGAATTGCTTTTAAAATACTTTTAAACAACTGAAAAAATCCACAGAGTATTTCAGGACACCCTAAAATTATATAAAAGTCAAATTTCAGTGTCCATCCATGAGTAGAAATTTTTTAAAGATTTATTTGAGAGAGAGAGCAGGAGCGGGTGCACAAGTGGGGGGAGGGGCTGAGGGAGAAGCAGACTCCCTGTTGAGCCTGGAGCCGGACTTGGGGCTCAATCCCAGGACCCTGAGATCATGACCTGAGCTGAATGAAGTCAGATGCCTAACTGACTGAGCCACCAGGGGCCCCTAGAATTTTATTAGAATACAATTATGCTCATTTGTGTTCATATTGTTTCTGGCTATTATGCTATATTAGCAGAGTTGGGTAGTTGCACAAAGAACATGTGGCTCATGAAGCCTAAAATATTTATCATCTGGCCTTTTACAGAGGGAGTTTGCC
Source organism: Neomonachus schauinslandi (assembly GCF_002201575.2). Taxonomy (NCBI): domain Eukaryota; kingdom Metazoa; phylum Chordata; class Mammalia; order Carnivora; family Phocidae; genus Neomonachus; species Neomonachus schauinslandi. The sequence continues at coordinate 93,406,561 of NC_058412.1, read as the reverse complement.
AACCCCTGTACTGCTGGCTCCTATTGTTGCTGATGAGAAATATAGTCTTAGTCTAATTCTTACTCTCTCATAGGCAGTTTGTCTTTTATCTGGTTACTTTCAGGTTTTCTGTTTTTCGCATTTTGTAATTTCACTACTAGATATTTAGGATTTATTTTTTATTTTTATTTATTCTTATTTTCCTGCTCCTGAGGATTCAGGTCTTTCATCATTTCCAAAAAAATCATTAGCCATTATTTTCAAACAACATTTTATTTACTTATTTTTGGAATTCCTATAAGACATCGATATTCTTTTTATTCTGTCTTACATGTCTCTTAACTGCTTTCTATATTTTCTTTCTATTTTTCTGTGCTTCTTTCTAGAAAATTTCTTCATAGCTGCCTTCTAGTTCATTAATTCTTTTTAATCTTGTTTAATATGTTTTTAACCCATCCAGTTAAAGTTTAAGAATCATATTTTCCATTTTTAAAGTTTTTGTCCTTTTTCTTAATTACCTGTTTTCATGACTTTCCTCTTTCTGTATTTCTAATAATTGTAAACATACTTATTTCATCATCTCTTTCACAGTATATTATCTGAAGTTTTTGAGGACCTGCACACTACACAGGTAGTGTGGGTTAGGATGCACACCTACTTTGGTCTAGGATTTGGACTCCTCACAAATAGCTTTGTTTTCTCCCCAGAGCTATCAGTAGAGAAAGCTGCTTTGCCACCTTCCTGCTTAGGTTCAGTTTTTTAGTCTCCTTGTTTATCAAGAGGTTCACCCCTCCAAAGTCCAGGTTGGACACATGGCTTTGGTTTCAGTTCTTGGTTTTGAATGAGGCCCCTGCTCTCCCCACAGAGGGTGCAAACTCTTGCCCCGAGGGCCTGAATCACATTTGATCATTCCCTGAGCCACTGCACACAAAGTCATTGCCACCTGGGTGGGGGAATTTCCCTTTGCTTGTTCTTTCTTTCCTTGTTTCCTTTTTCCCCAAATCTCACCTCTTTAGTTATGCTTGCTTATTTTATTTTATTCAAAATTTATATGTATTTGTAGCATTAGCCTACAACATCATGTTTCACAAACAGGATGTCTCTTTCCAGTTTTGCTTTTAAGTTAAAACCAAAACCAGGAATGACAACACTTATGGCTAGCTTTGACAAGAATGTAGACTACTAATGTCCATTTCTACCCAAAGTAGGTAAAGGATATTTGCAAATATGAAAAATTATTGTCTCTGCTAGTGCCATGTCTTTGTAGCAGGCACCGAATTTCACATTCACAGGGACTGTGGAAAATATTAGAGTATTTAATTGCTCAGATGGTAGTCAGCCAGATTCTGATTGCCTCCTTTGAAATAACACTGTCATTTTATTCCTTGGTAATGCTTCTCCCCGATTTGGAGTGAGAAGGCCTTCAGGTGAGACACCCGCCAGTGGATTATCTCCCTCCTGGGTCATCGTGCCCATCCAGCATGTATTGGGTTCCCCCTAACTTAGAAGGTACTGTCTGAAATTGTATACATGCCAAGCCCAAAAGAGAGGAGATTTCAGTTGGGACCAAAGGATTTCACACCAGAATTTCAGATGGAAAAATTCTGGATATGGGTAGCAGTGATGATTGCACAGTGATGTGAAGGTACTTAATGCCATTGAACCATACTTAAAATGGTAAAAATGGCAAATTTTATGTTATGTATATTTTACCACAATAAAAAACGTCATGGCCTCAGCCTTATATATAAAGATTTATGTTTTTCACACTGAGAAGGTATTATGCATTGAGAAGGTATAATGAAGAATGCATTGCTGTATTTAAAAATGCTTTTTAAAATTAAATGTTAAGAAAGATTGACATTAGAGTTAGAACTTGGAATCAGCTCATATTGCAGCTGGGCTGTGTAAAGCCATCTTAGAAAGGAAATGTCATCAGGTCATCAGAACTTGACGGCCACTTTACTAAAGCTGTGTTCATTTATCCAAGAAGGAATGTGTTTATTGCAAAGGGGATTGATTAGTCTTGTGGTTGTCAACAACGTAGAGATGCCCAGGAAACTGTGAAGGTGCCACCTAAGCATTAGCCGTCTCTGGTTTCCTTGGCTTGGCATCTCTGCAGTAGATGAAGATCCCCCAGACTTCAGGAGCTTCGAGTGACTTCTTGAAGTCCACTATTTTGAATCCTGAGAACATCTGTGCTCAGTAGTAATAATATTAATGACGATATGGCTAATATTTACTGAGCATATGTCAAACACTGCTTTTAGTGTTTTGTATATAACAACTCATTTATGAAACCTTTTACAGTATGCATATTATAATTTACAGATGAGAAAACCAAGGCACAGAGAGTTTAAGTAACTTGCTCAAGGTTACACAGCTACTAGGGGCTAGAAACTGGGTCTCATCCTTGGTACTCTGATTCCACAGCCCGTGTTCTTGGCCATGGCCCCATGTAAACCACTTTCTGATAGCCAGGCTTTCATAGCCATGCAGTTAGGTATTCTGTAAAGAGAGAGTGCCTGAATGGCTTTGCCATGGCAGGTGTGGAGGTTAAACCAGCTTAAACAAATGTTTGCTTATTTACATCCCCAGAGTGGGAAGAAGATTTCTGATTTTGGAGATGTTATTATAAATATCAAGGTTTTCTTCCTTTGCAGAATGTGAAGATCTGCCATTCTGAGCTCACATTTTCACAAGACAACACAAGGCTGGAGTTGAGAGTACATGCGCTCCCCAGTTCACCTTAGTTACCCTGACACCAAGGCCGTGAGGCAGTGGCCACATAGCACACCTTGTTCTATCAAAGGAGAGGAAGACAGGCTTGTATTTAGCCTACATGACTTTTTTATTAACTGTCTGGGCTGCAGAAACATCTGGACTGTCTGGCTGTTGACTTTCCCATTGTAAATGAAAAATTGGCATTTTGGGCTCCTCCTTTCAGTTTCTGTGAGCTCGGACAATGTAGGGCATCCACAAGAGCTAGGTCTGCTTGGCAAGTGCTAATGGAGGCCTGCGGAAGTGGAGGGTGGTGTGAATTCACCAAGGAGAAGGCCACCGGGTGAGGATTCTTGGCTGCCACCCGCCATCTTTCTAAGCCCCCCTGCCCCTTGCACCTTTAACATCTGAGTGTTGATGGTTAAGAGCAGTCAAACCGCAGTTAAGTGAATACCAGTGGACTGGGAGGGCAGGGGACCCTTATCCACAGAGGCAGCCTGCAGGCTTCTTCAACAGCAGGAGTGACAAGGGGTTGGACTAGAAGGAATGCCCAAGATTCGGTTTCTGACTAAATATGGGTGTCCTGAGCAAGTCACTTCACTTCATGGGCCTCAGTTTGCTCATCTGACGAAGGAGGAGCTTGGTCTAGTGCTGTCTCAGATCCCTGCAGTGCTCAAGTTCTTTGATACATTGACAGTTATACAAGGATGTATCTAAACAACAATGATAACAACAGAAAGACAAATGATATAATAATGTGTTTTGGAAGAAAACCGTACACATCATATAATCCCACTTACGTGATATTCAAAATTTAGCAAAGATCATCTATGTGATAGAAGTCAGAATCATGGTTACCTTTGAAGGGGTGCCATGAGACAGCCTTCAAGGGTGCTGGAAATGGTCCATATTGTTCCTAGGATCAGTACAGTGGTGAATATTAATGTGCCTGTTTTGAGTATACTGGCTAATACATAATAAAATGATTATCCCGAGGAAAAAAGAAAGGAGGAAAATGGAAGGAATGGAGGGACAGACAGAGGGATGAGGGAAATAGAAAGACACACACATATATTAAGACATTAAGAGAGAGATTGAAATCAATCTGTGGCCTGCTGTTCCTGTCAGCAGCATTCCCCAAAGTGTCTTTCTGGAACATTAGACTCTCCACTGTCATTGTCATTAGAAATTCTCCTCAGAGAGGGTGTGGGAAAGGCTGGGTTATACAAAGAAAGTAGGTACTTTATTATGGAACTTCTCAAGGACTATAATGGGCATGGTGGTCCCTCAGGAAGGCCATCATAAACAGCATTTCCTACACTTAATTGACCATAGAACTTTTTTTTGGTCTCAAAACCTCTCTCAGGACTGTTGCTTTTCAGGGCTCCAGTTTGGGGAACTCTATTTGGAACATGGGTAGAAGCTGCCAGTATTTCCCCTATAACTCTTGCCCATATGCCATGGTGGCCAATTAAATAAAAAGGGTTCTGAATCAGTAAATAACTCCTTTCAATGTTTTTCAATCCTATTGTTAGAATATTAAAGCAGCTTTGTTGGGAACAAAGAGTACAGTTGCAGAAAATTCTAGATGGGCCAATTCTCAGAAACATCATTTTCCTAGAGAGAAACATGTGGCTAGTTTGTGATGACAGTCATCACAGCCGACCCCCAGGGGAAAATGTGTACCACCAGCACTCAAATACCATGTTCACTCTGACCATACAGAAATTGAATTAATGTCCGATTTTGTAAGTACTGTAGCCAGACTGGCTTCTCATCTCAGATTAATGGTGGGCTGTTTTCTCTCTTTTTGGGACAGGAAAAAACAATGTCAGTGCTCACTTCTCCAAGAGGAAAGGTAGAAGTGGTTCATTGCCGAAGAACAGAATCACAGGATATTTATTGTATTAAAAACCTCATTAGAAAATTTACCCAGAAGTTGTTTGGGAGGCTTAATATCATCTGTCTTCTGTAAGTATATCGCTAAGCAAGCCAAGAATGTTTATCATTTTTTTTTTTAACTGGGAAAATTACTTTCTTCGGGGGTATGGGCAGATGTCTGGTCTCAGAACTTCTGGAATTGCTTCTTGGTGCCAGTGGCCTTCATGACTTTGAGCACAGTGAAGCATACAGTCTTGCTCAAGGGCCAGCACTTGCCCACTGTGACAGTGTCACCAATCTGGACATCCCGTGTTCACCTGAAGCAGGGGTACAGGTGCACAGACCTGTTTTTGTGGCATTTCTCAAAACAGTTGTACCTTTGGATGTCATAGAGGTAGTCCCAGCAGATGACAGTGGTTCTGTGCAGCTTCATCTTGGTCACCACACCAGACCACTCTCGGATGGAGACATTACCAGTAAAGAGGCATTTCTTGACAATATCGGTGCCCTCTGTGGCCTCCTTGGGCATCTTGAAGCCTAGACTGATGTTTTTGTAGTATGGTGGGAGCTTCTCCTTGCCAGTTTCTCCAAGTGGGGCCCTCTTCTTATTTTGAAAGATGGTTGGCTGCTTTTGACAGGCACGCTCAGTCTGAATGTCTTCCATCTTCCCAGCCACCTGAAGAAAGGCTGTTTATCAATTTTATCACACACGAGGAAGGGATCCCACTCCTTATCTTATGGGGCTTTATGGTGAGGAAATGGACAGCAAGAAAATCTGTCCTGCTGAGCAGGAGATCTCCAGGAACAACCAATCTCTAAGTCTCATAACCTGCAAATTGAAAGGGTTTCTCATGGGTTTTGGATTCAGGCAAACTTGAGTTCAAATCTCAACTGCCCCACCCACTAGTAGAGTCACTTGGGGTAAATTAATAATATCTGCTGCTAGTTTCAAGAACTTATTTTCTGTCAGGTGCTGTGCTTTACCAGTATTGTCTTATTTACAACTCTGAGGTGGCCACTATCTTGCCCATTTTACAGATGAGAAAATGGAGGCCTGCCCAAGGTCAAGCAGTTAGTAAGTGACAAAGCCCAGATTTGCTCTTAACCATTGCTATTAAAATGGTCTTCTAAACTTCAAAATATGCATAGATTTTATTCCCCCCTGGGTTTTTTTCTTTTGGACACTAGAATGTAAACATTCTATAATCTATTCCTTATTATTTTTATTGAAAAAGATAAAAGCTCAGTATTTTGGATTTTATAAAGCTTCATATTAAATATAATTGAAATGTTTAAACTAAGGCCTGCCTAAGACATTAAAATTTATAGCTTCTGATTATCGCACTGATGAATGTAATGCAAATGGACACAATTTTGTGGGAGAGCAGCAGGGCAACATGTATAAAATGCTTTAAAAATGTGTATATCAATTCAGTGATTCCATTTTTTGACATTATGGTGGATTAAACACCGTAATGATGTCCTCTGGATGGAAACATCATGTCGATACACACACACACACACACACACACACACACACACACAACACAAAAGTTAAAGACTGTGCAGAGAACATTATCAAAATGAAATCAGAAACTTTTGGAAAACAACAGGAACAAGTGCCACCTTCTTGAGGATTTTTGCTGCATTCTAGAAACTTCCAGCTTCTGTTTTGACAGCTTTGCAAAGAACAAAAGATATATATTCCCTCCACCTAAGGAGGGAAGTATTAGATCCTTTTGTATAAAACGGGGTTGCTCATTCTAAGGATGAATGAGACATAAACCCACTGCTGAAGCCAGGACAGTAAGGGAAGTAGCCTTTTCAACCTCAGCATGGAATAAACAGGGACAAAGCCTTTAAGAATTTTTGAGCATGTCTTGATTTAAGGTCCAAGCTCATTGTGTGGCCCCCCAAAACTTCAAAACTTCCTAAATAATGAGTGCATTTTCAGACAAAAACTATGTTTACCAGTAGACTGAATAAAGCAAATAAAGTGGGGAATTTGATTAAAAGTGGTCGCAGATTAGTAGTGTGTCCAGGAAATTGGCTGAAATAACACAAATCAGGTCTAAAGGATGGAGTTTCAACTCAGACTTCAAATAATGCACCGAGATAGAGTTCTAAGTGATATGCACGCACAGTCAAAAATCACAAATATATAAGGAAACATGCACCATTAGGGAGAATCAACAATAAAAGATATAACAGAATCAGACCCTCAAAGCATTCAGATGTTAAGTCAGTCAGAGAATAGAAAATAACTGTGCTTACTATGTCTTATAGTGAAAAGATACATTTAAATAGACCCATAAAAATTAAGAGTGAGATTTGAAAAAAAGTCAAATAAACCATCCAGAAATGAAAATATAGTTAAAATTAAAAGGCTCATTGGATGAATTAAACATCATAACAGACACAGTTGAAGATAGAAGTAGCAAGTAGCAAACTGGAAGACTGATACCAATGAATTATCTAGAATTCAGCACAAAGAGACAAAGGCAAAAAAGTTAAGAATGGAACAGTTAACAGTTACAGTTGGGTCTAATCAGATTTCTAAAAGGAGACAATGGGAAGTAAAAGAGGCAATATTTGAAGAGATTATGGCTGACAACTTTCCAGGATTGTTGAAAAGCACCAATGCTTAGATCTGGAAAACTCAGTGAAACCCAAATAGGATAAATGTACAGAGAAACCCACAGCTAAGCACATCATAATGACAGAGCAAAATGCCAGAGCTAGAGAGAAGATCTGAAAAGCTGTCAGAGAGAAAAGACAAATTACCTGCAAACAACTGAAGATTAGACTAATAATGATTTCTCACTAGCAACCATGATAGCCAGAGATAGTAGAATATCTTCAGTATTGGAGAGAAAATAACACCAAACTAAAATTGTATACCCACGGAAATGGGTTTTCAATACCTAGAGGAAAATGAATGCATTTTCAGGCCAATAAAAACTGGGTTAGTTTATCAATGAACCCTGAATAAAGGGAATTCCTCAGAATATACTCTGCAGAAAGAAGAATATCTCAGCTGGAAAGACAAAGATACAAGAAAGTAAACAAATATATGTGCAAATATGTTGGTAAGTCTAAGAAAAAAATCAAACTTACATAAAGCAGTGATGATAATGACTAATCTAATATAGACACTAAATGTAAATAGTAAGTTATAAGATATAAATAATAACTTAGGTAAAATACAGAACAAAAATAGCAGATAAATTGGCAGATGCATGATTAGAATGAAAGTACTCTTGGGGCGCCTGGGTGGCTCAGTTGTTAAGCGTCTGCCTTTGACTCAGGTCATGATCCCAGGGTCCTGGGATTGAGCCCCGCATCGGGCTCCCTCCTCAGTGGGAAGCCTGCTTCTCCCTCTCCGACTCCCCCTGCTTGTGTTCCCTCTCTTGCTGTGTCTCTGTCAGATAAGTAAATAAAAAATCTTAAAAATAAAAAAAAAGAAAGTACTCTTAAAGTATTATTCAAGAGGAGGGTAGGATTAAAAGGTATTCCCCTTCCTTCCCAGAAACCACACATCCAAGCCTATTATGGGTAAATTATTAATTTCTATTGAAGGACATCAAGGAAGACCTATTCTATCAAGGAAGAGGTATACCACATACTTGGATAGGAATATTTAATAACGTAAAGGAGTCAATTCTCCTCCAATCAAAATCCTAATAGGATTATTTGTTGAAGTTGACAATATGGGTATGGGTTTATATGGGAGAGCAAAGGGCCAGAGCAATTTGAAAGAAGAAAAATAAGGTGGGGAGATTTGCCCAACTAAAGACTCATTATAGGTATAGTAATCAGGACAGTATGGTAATGGCCAAGGAATTAGAGATCCCAGAAAGAGACCCACACATATATGAAAACCTGATGACCAAGCCAGTGGGGAAAGGATGAACCATTCAATAAATGGTGCTGGCACAATTTGTTGCCTATGTGGAGAAGAGAATAAATGTAAAGATCAACCTCCTGTCATACGAACAAAAAAAAAAAAAAAAAAGAAAGAAAGAAAAGAAAGAAAAAAAAAGCCAATTCTGGGTGAATTTATGATTTAAATGTGAAAAACAGCTAACATTGTTGACGGAGTCTCCTAGATTCCAAATTCATTTATCCAGCTTCCTGATGGATGTCACCCCTTGGATACCTAGTAGGTACTTCACACCCAGCAAGATCATCACCTGCCTCCAAACTTTCTGTTATTCTCCTTTCCTTCCTTTCTCAGCAACCACGCAACCGTAGAACAGGATGAGGCACTGCTTTCTGAGTACGATGGAATTCTCTTCCATATATATCGTTAAAAGAAATCAATAAGCTGCAGAACATGGTACAAAGGGAGGCATGATTGCCTCTGAGATGGAAAAGCAAGTGGCAGGGGGCCAGTATACACCTTAATGAGTCTTGAATCTTTACCATGTGAATAAATTTCTGCATGCAAAGGAATTATAAACCCCCAGCTTGGTAGCAGATGTGTACTTGTGACTTGCCCCTCCTGGGGTGACGTGTGTCACAGTTGGCCTGAGCAGGAGGGGATGTGGTTGGGCTGTCCATGTGATCCCCAGTGATCCATGTGATCAGTTGTCAAGGGCCCATCCTTTTAGAGGTCTTCAGAGCATGGCATGGGGGATGGAGGTGGGGTTACAACTGGGGCCTTTCTACAGATTTTTTTCAAAAACCTTCCCACAAATCTGTTTTCTCAAATCCTGTACACAGTCACATACTAATTACCTGAAAGTTCTTGACAGCCAGTTGTTTCTGAAGGTGAGCTTCACACAACGCTGCTGGGCCTTGGAGTGGCTGTCAGGGTACCTCGAATCCACAGATCTCATGTGTTTCTGTATTTTCTGAATTAGCAGATATGAAAAGCATAATTTATGCCATGTAGGAGTGAGTGAAAGTTTTTTTTAATGTTAAAATGGGATCCTAATAACTAAAAAGGTTGTGACCTGCCTCAGAAACCAGCATATCTTCAGAAGTAAAAGTAAATTTACATTTTCATCAGTGTCTGCCTGGACCATGCAGCCTTTCATTTTTCCTGTTAGGTAACTCCCATCCCCTTGCCAGGCCAAACGCAAAGCTCAGAGACCCATTTTACAAGCATTTCTAAAACAGTGGTTTCTTTCCTGGTGTTATTGCATTTCATTATATTACCTCCCGGCTCAGTCGCAGATATAGGAATGAATACAACTGACCTCACCTAAAAACCCTGTTAAATGATAGGGGAGAAAATGAGCAGATTGGGCATAGCAGATGAGTGGGGACAGGGCCAAAGTAATCGGCCACATCAAGTGCACGTGTCACGGTGCAGGGAGCCGGGAGGGGAGAGAAAACCGTGACAGGCTCTGGGAACACCCAGATCTGTGCCATTCGTGCTGCTTAATAAGGCAGAAAATGGGGATACTGTTTCACCCAAAATTTCCATCAAGTGTAGTTAAATAAAATGAGTTTTGGCTGAACTTGGAAAATTCGCTAAACCAAGTGAACAAATGAGACATTAATGAAACGAACTCTGATTTTGCTTGCTGGATAATATTCTTGAGCTTTAACTTATTTTGTGTGAAATATATACGTGTGTGTATATGTGTATTTTTCTGATTTGGCTTATTCCAAAGAAGAATTCTAAATCCAACTTTTAAAAACAAGCCTCTTCCCCTACCTTTTTCCTCCTCTCCCTTCTTTTTTCCTACAGTGATTTTTTATCTGTCCCATAGAGGGCTAATGTTAAGAGGTAATAAGAAGTGGAAATTATACATACAAAAGGATAATGCTACAAAAGTTACTTTCTTGCCCTCAGCCATTTGGAAATTGAAGTGCATTTTCCCATTGAAACGACGTTATTCATGGCTGGCTTCCCAGGCCAACCCACAAAAGCCTATTTAATCTATAATGTCTGTGTGGTATAGTACTGTACTAATTGTACTGTGGAACCCAACCACTACCCTAGGTTCCCATGGATAAATGTGTTTCAAGTTCAAATTGGGATTCCAGGAACACATTTCCCTTGTTTCCCTGAGGGGAAGACAGCTGCCTTGTCCCAGCTCTTGCCCACTTCCTCCTCCACCATCACCACCATCATTGCCGGGTCCTGTGCCCTGGGCATTTTCTCATCTGAATTAGAGTGAGGACTGTCACTGTGAAGCAGTAGGTCATGGCTCTGGGAGCCTGGGGCAGAGGAGCCCAGAGGATCAGGAGCTGGAGGGAGCTGGAGTGGGAAGAGGGGCAGAGCTTCAGTGAATCAGAATGGAGAGATTGGGGGACTGCATCCTTTTGCTAATGAGCTAATGTGCAGATAGTGTATTCTTGGGACCTGAGGGCAGTCTGCTATCTTCTTTCCATGATAGCCAGTGCTAGGGCAGGGCCCTTGCAGCAGGTGCACCCAGAGGAAGTCCCCTATGGCTGAAGAGTGGACCTCCTATGAAGGGGGACAGTGGCTGTAGGTGCTGAGATCAGCATGCCTAGCACAGTGTTTCCCAAAGATGCCCGTACCTCTGCTGGTACCCAAGGTGATTTGTCTTGATACACCCAAGAACAAGTTTTGTTCTAAATGTGTATCTTGATCTTTATGGTTCATATTCTGTTTATAGCAAGGGATACCAGTTTTCCATTTATGATGTTGTTGCAAATTTCCTATTGAAATCATCTAAGCCAAAAGTGAACCTATTGGACGAAGAAAAAATGAAGTACAGGAAGTGCATGTGTGTGAGAGATTGCTCTTTGGTGAATGCCTCTAGTAAAAATGGTATGCTGTCAAGTGGAAAGAAAGCAGACTACAAACAGTATGGGTTATGTGATTCCATTTTTAAAAACACACAAAGTACATTTCATTGTATAATTATTCTCAAAAAAGAGATGAGTCTGGTGAGATAGACACCAAAATATTGACACTGTTTGGTTACCTATGGGAAGTGGTATGAAGGATGACTTTTCCAATAATTTTTTCTCTTCTTGTGAGTACTTTCTGTTTTTGATTGCAGTCACAATTTGTTTTATGATGAAAATGTAAGTGGAAAGCATATGGAACTTTCTCTCTATGCTCTCCATTATCTTTTCTCCTCCTTCAGTTACATGCTATCCTCTTAGGCCCCTTACTAAGGAATGTGGGTAACTTATGCCTTTGTTTTTTGAAGGAACATTTAAATCTTTTTTCCTCCAACTTAAGATACCAGTAGATTCCACTCAGCTGAAAAAGTGAAAACGGCATCTCAATTTCTATACAAATTGTTCTCCAGAGCTCTTGCTGTCATGCCAGGGGAGCGGTTGGGAAGGACCATCAGGATGTCCCTTTGGGATAGCCACCAGAATAAGAGTTGGAAGACCTGCTTCTCCACCCTTGTCATTTTTAACTTGCTGGGTTGCCTTGGCTTAAGCGAGACCCCTCAGGGTCTCCACTTCTGCCGCTGGATCAGGTGATAGATACTCACATCCCGTAAAAATCCATCAGCCCAGGGAATTGGGCTCAGAGTTTGGAGAAATTGGTTAAGATAGCTGACAGAGGTGGTGGGGCTAAACTCTCAGCTTCACTGCTTTGCATAGGTGACCAGCTCATTCCAGCTTGCTCAGGACCTGTAGCCCTAATGGTCCCATGTCCTGGGGACCTTCTCAGTCTCAGGTAAACAGGGACAGTTGGCCACTCTAACTTTACATGTTTAGGCCAACACAGTGGAATTGACAACATGGGAAGTATAGGGAAAATGACAGTCATACAATTTCCCCAGCCAATCTCCAAGGGAAGGGTATTGGACACTTCATGTAAATATAACACCTTTCTAACAAAATGTAATTTTCATCTTTTTAAAAAAGATTATTTATTTATTTGACAGAGAGAGAGATAGCGAGAGCAGGAACACAAGCAGGGGGAGTGGGAGAGGGAGAAGCAGGCTTCCTGCTGAGCAGGGAGCCCGATGCGGGGCTTGATCCCAGGACCCCGGGATCGTGACTTGAGCTGAAGGCAGACGCTTAACTGACTGAGCCACGCAGGCGCCCCCAAAATGTAATTTTCAATAAAAATTTAGTTGGTAGCCCCAGATGTCCTGAAAGATGTGCTCTCAAAGTTGCTGCCACATTTTTCCCACCTCTTCCAAAGGTTTCATACCTTATGCAGTGGTTGCTAGGCTTCAGTAGCTGAAGGAGGGGAAAAAAAAATAAACCTCATCATCTCCCTTTTGGTAATCTTAGTCATGTGTGCGGTTTTAATCATTTCTGCAGGGAAAAGGCAAACCTTGCTGTCACCCTCTGCAATGACAAGGAGGCGATCATGGCCCAGGCTACCTTCGTGGACTATCCCAACTGGAATGTCTCCAATCAGGACAACTGGGTATCTGTGTTCCGGGAGCTTGACAGTGAAATCCCATGCACAGTAAGCAATTACACACAGTTCTTATTAGAACAGCCTTAATTTTGAAGGGAAGCCCTGTGTTTGCACATGTCTTTCCAGTTTTGAGACTGAGCAGTTCCAAACTCACGACAGAAAGTGACATCACGACAGTTAGAAACAAAGTTAGCTAGCGAGGAAGAAAGGTGAGTCTAAGAGCAAGAGGCCAGAGAGGATGCAGAAAGGAAGGTAATAGCCAGATCAGTCAGCTGGTGGCAAGGCCTTGGTCACCTCTACTGGGAGGACTAGTGGGAGCCCAGATGTGTGCTTCTCAGGTCTTCACGCTGTGTCCCCAGCATCAGTGCCCAAAGTCTTTTTTTTATTGAAGTATAGTTGACACACAATGTTACCTTAGTTTGAGGTGTACAACAGTGATTGGACAGCTCTGTATGTTATGCTATGCTCACCCCAAGTGTAGCTACCACCTGTCACTATACAATGCAATGCCATTGACTATATTCCCTATGCTGTACCTTTCATCCCCGTGACTTATTCAGTCCATAACTGGAACTGCACTTCCCACTCTCTTTCACTCATTTTGCCTATCCCCCCGCCTTCTAGCAACCACCAGTTTGTTCTCTGTATTTATGGGTCTGTTTCTGGCTTTTTTTGTTTGTTTGTTCGTTTGTGTTTTAGATTCTACATATGCGTGAAATCATTTGGTATTAGTCTTTCTCTGCCTGACTTATTTCACTTAGCGTAATACCTTCTAGGTCCATCTATCTTGTCAAAAATGGTAAGATCTCATTTTTTATGGCCGAGTAATATTCCATTGTATGTGTATATGTGTGTTTGCGTGTGTGTGTGTGTGTATGTATGTATGTATGTATACCACATCTTCTTTATCCACCCATCAATGGACACTTAGGCTCAGTGTCTGAAGTCTTTGATATGTTGGGAGGGCACCTGCCTTTATACCTTTGCTCCCATAACAGTGATAATAGAGCCTCAGATTCCTGTTGCACTCTGTAATTTTCGAGATGCCCTTGTGGACTCTGGCTCATTTGATGTCTTCATCAAATGTGGGCACATTACAACCTGTTGGCAACCTGACTTGGTAGCTGGTGCTGAGTCTGAGCTTTCTCTGCCCTCAGCCTGCTAGAGCCAGGCCTGCATATGGCCCCAGTTCTGTGGAGAGCTAGAGGCCATGATTGTGGGTTGCATGCTTGCCTATCAGTGGAATTCAAGAGTATGTCCCCAGAGCCCTAGGGAATGCCAATTGCGTGAATGAGTGAGTTCACCTCCCCATATACACGTGTATGTGCACACACATACATGCCCACGTGCACCCCAACACATCATCTAGCAATTATTCAACTAAGTAATGTCTTCCCCTTGTCCTTTGCTTCTCCTTTTCCTCGCTACTCTATACACCCAGTTACATTTTCAGAAAAATTATCTCAAACTTGGAAATAGGCCAAAAAGATGCTTTCAGTCCAATGCTTGTATCTCTGATTGATTTTCTATTGACCAGGCTATTGTACAGTTCTACAGGAACAGTGATTAACTTTGATTTTTGTCCATTGGAGATGTAAATAATTTCTGTCTGGTGGAAGAGATCACCTCAGAATTTATGGTTTATGGCCTTATAGGACATTAACTATTTTGTATCTAGCCTAGCAATCTTATTCTAACATTCCCTCATTAAAATACCTAAAGTAGCCAGCTCCTCAAGTGCAGCAAATTGTTTTTATCATCCCACTGATCACCTCCTTAATTGATGGGTTGAATAAATCTCTGACATGCGCTTATTTGATGTTTGTATTAGGGTCATGATATTACCTTATCAGACATCATAAATTAACACCCTTATTCATAAATTCATTCCCCTTTTGTTTCTTTGCTTGTTCTCTTAAGATTGTTTCTCTTTGAACTACTTTTAAACTCCTTCGGCAGTATAGAGCTCAGCTATCCAGTATGGTGGCCATCAGCTATATGTAGCTATTGAGTACTTGACATGTGCTAGTCTGAATTACGATGTGCTGTTAAGTGTAAAATATACACTGAATTTCAAATATTTAGTAGGAAAAAAGAGTGTAAAATATCTCACAATTTTTATTTTACTTGTCAAAATGATATTTAAGTATGTTAGGTTAAATAAAATATATTGAAAATTAATTTTATGTGTTTATCTTTATTCTTTTTTTTATGTCTACTAGAAAATTACATATCCTGCTTGTATTTGTGGCTCAAGTTATTTTGTTATTGGCAGCATTGGTATAAAGCCTTAAGGCTTAATGTATTACTTATCCCAGGGGTATTTGCAACTGAAGTAATGCTTTTTATCTTAAAGCTAAAGAATAAACCTTGAATTGTAGTATTTTTGATGGAAGAGAGAATTTGGAAGATAGATCAGCCAAATAATAATCTGTGTACTCCTAAGACTAGTCCTGTTGAGAATGTACAGCAGATGTTAAGTAAGGTGGTTGTGGGATCAGCAGGTAACACATGGAAAGCGCTCACAGTGGTGCTGTGGCTATTGCTATCTGGACTGTGGGGTTTGTATTGTTTGCCTTTTGGCAGTTTTCAAGCTCCTGAACCAAACTCATGATTCTTCTCTTGCCATTTTATGTCTGATAAACACCCCTTCTGAGTATTTCTAAGGCATGCACTATCCAACAGGGGGGGAGACCAAGGCACATGGATGTGCAGGTGGTAACCCAAGGCCGTCTATAAAATTGCTCAGAAGACAGGAAACACAGAAAGCACTCTTGTTGTCCTGATTTCTAGGTGCAAGCACCACCCTCACTGGTTAACCACCTCACATTTGCATTATCTCTGGAATTTGAAGATTTGCCCATAAACACTGGGGTACTGAGTTAGGCAGACCAATGTGTGGATGTACAAAATAACTGCTCATTTTTGAGACCACTTAAAATGTCTTCAGAAGTTAGGAGACAAAGCTCTTTAAAAACTGGAAAGATTTAACATAAAGTCCTGTTCCAATCTTGCTACTTTGAGTTTCCAGCTCTCAGGTTTTCTGGCTCCCAGGAGTAATATTTGATTCTGACTCTGGGAATGTTGAACAAAACAAGCTATTGGATTCATAACGTGGCATCTGCCTTCCATCCTTCAAATTCATAAGAGAATCTTTCTCTTGTGTCACTTGAATAGAACAGCAGCTGCTGACTCAAGAGCCCTGGGGAATGGGTGATTGTCTTTCACTTGGCATAGACACCCCCGAGGACAAGACTACTGAGTTAATAATCGATTTCACTCCCCTGCAGGCACTTCCCTGCCCCTAGCCCCATTCGTGAGGGCAGGAAGAAGGGCTGGATGCATTGGACTCATTTACAATCCCTGTTTCCTGGAATAATTCTAAGCTTGGAGGACAAGGCAGCAAATGGAGTCAGTAAGATAGCTCGAATGCTGCCTGGGTGTCTCATCACTACAGACATGAAATATCACCCCCCAAACCGGGCAGCTCTGAGCCTATGGCCACCCCCCAAATCCTCCCCCCCACCTCCCACCCTGCTCTGACATGGCCCGAATGCTGCCTCAGCCTTTAATCATGTTCTGCTTTCTTGTGCAGCCTCTGAACACGTTGTTCCTGCACCTCTTTGTGGCTGTGGATGAGTATTCCGTTGGCTGCTGCAGAGAGATTATTCGGTGAGTGGCTGGGGTCTTGCAGACAGCGATGTCAGGGGACTGACCAGCAGCACCGTAGACAAGACATGTTAATGCCAAAATGACACGAACGAGACTATGTGCCTAGTTTGAAAATATTTTCAAAGGACACGAAATTCTTTGAGGTGTTTAATTTGTTTGTAACTTAGGGCTGTATTAAAGCCCCTATGTTGAACAGCAGTGATATTTCTGAAAGAAAACAATCTATTTCTTTGAGTCAACACATCTTTCACTACCATCATTGAGGCAAACAGGTAGTGCAGTCGTTTAAAAAAAATGGATTTGGGGAGGAAGAGTAAAGCATCGTAAGTTTGCATGTTTCTAAAAATAGTTTTCCTCAATCTTATCTTTAGAAATGTTTATTAACCTGACAGACTGCAGAAGCATCCTGAATAATCTGGAGTGTCGAAATTTGATCAGTCAGGCTACCAGGTGATGGTGCTGTGTCTCTGCCAGCCTGCACAGACATTTGGGGGTGGTGGCCTCAGCTTTCAAGTCACTTTGTAATGTCACACCACACCATCCAGATGCTGGGTCAAAGGTTAATGTCAGCAGAAATCTGGCGTGCCATGTGAATATGACACTCTTTCTTCTCTCTACCTCCATGGAACAGACAGAAAAGAGGCTGGTTGGAATTTAAAGAAATGTAGAGAAGGAAAAGAAATTGCCTTGAAGATGTTCTTGCCTTTGCAGGCAGGGAGCAGAGGAGCCCAAATGGATTTATGAACATCTGATGTTTTTAGTGAAGGCATGTGTCTCATGCAGTGCCAGCTAATGGGATTTCTTTGCTATTAACACCTGTCCCGCCCTCTCTTCCCCTTGCCAGGACCGTGTTTAAGGCAGTGCCAGAACTGCACTTCATATTCCTCATAGTGCCATCCTACATGAGCCTAGGTAAGGTCTACGCAACCACCTCCTGTCCCCAGTCGCCAACATAGGAAACTCATGCTTAAAATGGCACTTTGGGGAATGGGAATAAGAATGGTCTCCAGGTCCTAAACGTATCACGTGCCTATTTGATCATAACAATTAAAATACAACTTAGAACGGAAGTTACATTTTGTTCTGTAGTACGAAAGTTATTCCTTGGTAAAAATGACAAAGAAATGTCTCCATGATTTAGGCTCGACTCTCATAACTGTGTTTGAGCAAGTGGGGAACATTCCAAGTCTGACGTATGACGAGGACTTTGCCGTGCATATATGTCACAGGCACAACCATTACCCCCAGCTGCATGTCCGCAATGCCAGGTAAGCCTGGAGCAGTGCCTTTTCTGACCTCAGGTTTACCGGGACACTTACCTTACAAAGAGCCATGAAATTGCCAGTTCTTACTGTGAGTGTTTATAGCTTGGATTAAATTATATTTTAATGCCCGTAAGTAACTTTATTTGGAGATGTTTTCAGTTCCCCTTGCTGACATAATTTACAGGACTAAATATCTGATGAGACTCATGTGGTGCTATGTGGCCAACAAAGTTGTACATTTACTACTTAATTGGGTTTCTGAAAACACTCAATCCTTGGTCCCACAGTGGGTGAAATAACTTTCAAATAAATGTAAAAATAAATCCGCCTGTTTAGTTTTCCCAGTAAAGCCCACCTATTTTCTGACATTGACCCCAAAGAGGAGTTTTGGAAGTTGAAGGTCTTTACCGTCAATGGGCCCAATGACATGACCCAAAGTTCAGTAGCCTTAAGAAGATGGCTCTGGCAGATTCTCTTTTCCAAAAATGGCTGCAACACCATCTTACATCCTGCAAGCTATTCCTGCAAGGGGATCTTAGGAGACCATTGTGCTGGAGAGGCCACATGTTGGCCCTGGGGTCGACAGCCCTAGCATGGCTCCCACTGACAGTTAGCATAGACTGCCACCCATGTGAATGAGCCATTGTGGATGTCCAGCCAGGGAGAGCCCCCATATGTCTGGAGCCCAGCTGACATGTGACTGCAGCCACAGGAGAGACCCCAAGCAAGGACTGACCCAACTGAGTCCTCCCAGATTTCTGACTTACAAAGTTGTGAGCAAAATAAAAGGGATTTTTGGAATAAAAGTGCATATGAAATCATTTTACAAGGGTGGTTGCATGGTTTTATCAGTGAAGAATAAATTGTGTCTTCTTGGGTCAACTGTTGTCATGAATGCTGTATTTCTTTAGAAAGTATTAAATTTAAATTTTTAAAAAGTGAGAGCCTACTATTTACCATTCCTGTAGTATTATGGCATAATTGTTAAGAATATGCAATAACGAGGGACACCTGGGTGGCTCAGTTGGTTAAGCGTCTGCCTTCGGCTCAGGTCATGATCCCAGGGTCCTAGAATCGAGTCCCGCATCAGGCTCCCTGCTCTGTGGGGAGCCTGCTTCTCCTTCTGCCTGCCACTCCCTCTGCTTGTGCGCACTCTCTCGTGACAAATAAGTCAATAAAAATCTTAAAAAAAAAAAAAAGAATTTGCAATAATGGCATGAGATCTAGATTCTGATCTTGATTCAACTACTCACCCAATGGGTTAACTTAAAAAAGAAACTTGGCCTCTTTAGGCCTCAGTTTTATCACTGTCAGTGGGTATCAGGGCATTGTCTACTGCATGGGATTGTTGCAATGATTGGATAAGCTGATGGATGTACTAAGTAGTTAGTACAGGTACTTAGCACACTTCCAGTCACATGTAAGTGCCCAAAGAAATGAAATATTATTAATATTAAGTTAAATAGGGGCGCCTGGGTGGCTCAGTTGATTAGGTATTTGCCTTCAGCTCAGGTCATGATCCCAGGGTCCTGGGATCAAGCCCCACATCAGGCTCCCTGCTCAGCGGGGAGTCTGCTTCTCCCTCTCCCCACCCCCTGTTCGTGCTCTCTCTTGCTATTTCTCTCTCTCAAATAAATAAATAAAACCTTTAAAAAATATTAAGTTAAATAGGGAAGACAGACCCAGCTACAATAAATTATAATGCTGGGTGGCTTAGAAAAGGAAAGGACAGAGAAAGAGGGAGACAGCTTCATACAGAACCTCTGTGCCCACCCGCATCCCCAAATCTAAATATCCATCAACAACTAAATGTTTACATTTACATACTGTGGTGCATCCATGCAGTGGATACTTCTCAGCAATGAAATGCAATGAACCTCTTATAGACACAGTAGGGCCGATCAATCTCAGTTCATGCTGAGTGAAAGAAGGCAGACATAGAAACAAAGACCATATACTACTGACTCCTCTTGTGTGATGTGCAAATGGCCAATCTGTACAGATAGAGAGCAGATGAGTGGTTGCCTCTGGTGGAGGGAAGACTACAGCTGGGAGGAACACACTGGAATTCTGGGGCAATGGCAGTGCTCTGTGTATTGATTAGGGGACATGCAGTTGCCAAAACTCACCCAACTTAATACCTGTGCATTTTACTATATGTTACTATGTCTCAATTTAAAAAAAATTTAAAATAAGGCTTCACAGAGAAGGTAGCCTCTGAATCTGGTCAGAAAGGATGAGCCAGAGTTTAGTCAGAGGGACAGACTCGGCAAAGCTGTGGAGGCAGGAAAGCACTTGGAATGTCTGTTAGGAGGCAGTAGGCAAGCGTGGCTGCTTTTCACAGTGTGGAGAGGAAGAATTATAATGAAAAGGCTTTATCCTGGAGCCAGCAGCGAGCACTGATGAAGAAAGGCATGATATGGGCTGGGTGTGAAACATAACTGACTTTCGTGTGGTTAGTGGCTTATAAGGGAGGAGCACAGAACAGTCTGGCCCAGAAACGATCCTAGCTGGAATTCAGGCACTGACAAGTCAAAGAAATCCAGTTGGGGGTGGGGGGTGCATGGATGCAAGGAAATGTTTAAGGGGGAAAGTGCAGTTTGGTTGCCAGCTAGATGCAGAAGCTGAAGATGAGAACAAGTTAATGGTGACTCGGGTTTTCAAGTATGGGGGTGGGGATGGTGGGTTCATGAGCTGAGAGTAGAAATAATAGCATTAGATGGATAGGTGGGAGGTGGGAACACGGGTCCTCTCATGAGGGAGGAGGTCATGAAAATAAAGGAGATTGTCCAATTGAGGAGGAGATTTTAAAGTGAAAAAGCAGAGGCCTAGGGCAGAATTTTGAAAGGTGAAAATGAGCTGTTAATGATAATAAGCAAAATAGAAGAGAGGGAGAGGAGTCTTACAGAAGTCAGACTCATAAGTCTGGCAAATGATGCAGGGAAATCAAATAATTTGAGTCTAAAGAAGAGGCCTTTGGACTTAGAAATTTAAAAAGATGCAGAGGAGTTGAATAAAATTGAACTTCTAGCCAAACTGACCAAGGAAAAAGAGAAGACAGATTACCAATATCAGAAATGAAAGAGGTGATACCACTATAGATCTTACAGACATAAAAGGGTAAGGGCTCTGTAAATTCAACAATTTAGATGAAATGGGCCAATTCCTTGAAAAACACAATCTATCAAAACTCATTTAAGAAAAAAATGATAATAACTTGGAGAATTCTCTATCTATTAAGGAAAAGTTGAGTGGACTTTGGGTGAGAGGCAGGGTGGCTGCCTGCCTCTCCCCCAGTCTCCAGCCCTGACCCTGCCCCATCCTGATTGCTTCTCTTCTTTTTCTCTTGTCCTCGTGGCTCTGAACTCTGTCTTCCCAGGACCTGGACCTCAGCTTTCTCTCAAGCTCATCCCTTTGGCTCCTCTGTGCCAACAGTGGGCACTTGGTGACCAGTGCCCTACCTCCAGCCACTTAGTCATCAGTGCCCTACTTCCAGCCCCCTGGTCTTGTCTCTCCTTGAAGGGCAGAGTTGGGTTTTGGAAATCACATTGCAGTGAGCTGAATAAATGAGAGGTAACAAAGTGAAGGCAAGGGGATATCCACTGCTCTTTAGAGAAGTTTGGTAATGAAGGAGCAAAGACCAGAGCAAAGAAGCAAAGAGAAGAAGACAGATGATGAACATTATGCAAACAATGTAAAGTGATTTCATTTTTACTATCCACGTAGAGCATTTACTTTGCATTCTAAGATCCAGACAGCTTGTGTCTAAAAAAAAGATTATCAAGATTACCAATATTTTATAATAAATTGATACAAATTATCCACCTAGTTTAGGACAAGAGAGAAGAAAATTCCTTGTAGAAAACCATTTTTTTTTTTACTTTCTTTTTATTCATAGCCAAATACATTATAATTCTCTTTATAAAACCCCTTTGGTCATGATACAAATGCTAATACAAGCCAAATGCATTCTGAAGAAAAGGAATTCTGTAAGTGAAATATATTTTTTAAATAACATTTTTAATTGATTCTCTCACACCTTTCAAATTTTCCTTCCTGATTTATGAAGTTTCTCTTGTTAGTATCAGCACAGGAAAATAGGTCCCCCTGCCCGTCAGGAAATTACAGTCTTTATTTTTTTTTATTTTTTTTTTTTTTTTAATTTTTTTTTTTATTATTCTTATGTTAATCCCCATACATTACATCATTAGTTTTAGATGAAGTGTTCCATGATTCATTGTTTGTGCATAACACCCAGTGCTCCATGCAGAACGTGCCCTCCTCAATACCCACCACCAGGCTAACCCATCCTCCCACTCCCCTCCCCTCTAGAACCCTGTTTGTTTTTCAGAGTCCATCGTCTCTCATGGTTCGTCTACCCCTCCGATTTCCCCCGCTTCATTCTTCCCCTCCCGCTACCTTCTTCTTCTTCTTCTTTTTTTTTTCCTTAACATATATTGCATTATTTGTTTCAGAGGTACAGATCTGAGATTCAACAGTCTTGCACAATTCACAGCGCTTACCAGAGCACATACCCTCCCCAGTGTCTATCACCCAGTCACCCCATCCTTCCCACCCCACCCCCCACTCCAGCAACCCTCAGTTTGTTTCCTGAGATTAAGAATTCCTCATATCAGTGAGATCATATGATACTTGTCTTTCTCTGATTGACTTATTTCACTCAACATAATACCCTCCAGTTCCATCCACGTCGTTGCAAATGGCAAGATCTCGTTCCTTTTGATGGCTGCATAATATTCCATTGTATATATATACCAGATCTTCTTTATCCATTCATCTGTTGATGGACATCTTGGCTCTTTCCACAGTTTGGCTATTGTGGACATTGCTGCTATAAACATTGGGGTGCACGTACCCCTTCGGATCCCTACTTTTGTATCTTTGGGGTAAATACCCAGTAGTGCAATTGCTGGATCATATGGGAGCTCTATTTTCAACTTTTTGAGGAACCTCCATACAGTTTTCCAGAGTGGCTGCACCAGCTTGCATTCCCACCAACAGTGTAGGAGGGTTCCCCTTTCTCCGCATCCCCGCCAACATCTATCATTTCCTGACTTGTTAATTTTACCCATTCTGACAGGTGTGAGGTGGTATCTCATTGAGGTTTTGATTTGGATTTCCCTGATGCCGAGCGATACTGAGCACTTTTTCATGTGTCTGTTGGCCATTTGGATGTCTTCTTTGGAAAAATGTCTGTTCATGTCTTCTGCCCATTTCTTGATTGGATTCTTTGTTCTTTGGGTGTTGAGTTTGATGAGTTCTTTATAGATTTTGGATACTAGCCCTTTATCTGATATGTCATTTGCAAATATCTTCTCCCATTCTGTTGGTTGTCTTTTGGTTTTGTTGACTGTTTCCTTTGCTTTGCAAAAGCTTTTTATCTTGATGAAGTCCCAATAGTTCATTTTTGCCCTTGCCTCCCTTGCCTTTGGCGATGTTTCTAGGAAGAAGTTGCTTCGGCTGAGGTCAAAGAGGTTGCTGCCTGTGTTCTCCTTTAGGATTTTGATGGACTCCTGTCTCACATTGAGGTCTTTCATCCATTTTGAGTCTATTTTTGTGTGTGGTGTAAGGAAATGGTCCAGTTTCATTCTTCTGCATGTGGCTATCCAATTTTCCCAACACCATTTGTTGAAGAGACTGTCTTTTTTCCATTGGACATTCTTTCCTGCTTTGTCAAAGATGAGTTGACCATAGAGTTGAGGGTCCATTTCTGGGCTCTCTATTCTGTTCCATTGATCTATGTGTCTGTTTTTGTGCCAGTACCATACTGTCTTGATGATGACAGCTTTGTAATAGAGCTGGAAGTCCGGAATTGTGATGCCGCCAGCTTTGCTTTTCTTTTTCAACATTCCTCTGGCTATGCGGGGTCTTTTCTGGTTCCATACAAATTTTAGGATTATTTGTTCCATTTCTTTGAAAAAAGTGGATGGTATTTTGATGGGGATTGCATTGAATGTGTAGATTGCTCTAGGTAGCATTGACATCTTCACAATATTTGTTCTTCCAATCCATGAGCATGGAACGTTTTTCCATTTCTTTGTGTCTTCCTCAATTTCTTTCATGAGTATTTTATAGTTTTCTGAGTACAGATCCTTTGTCTCTTTGGTTAGATTTATTCCTAGGTATCTTATGGTTTTGGGTGCAATTGTAAATGGGATCGACTCCTTAATTTCTCTTTCTTCTGTCTTGTTGTTGGTGTATAGGAATGCCACTGACTTCTGTG
Source organism: Neomonachus schauinslandi (assembly GCF_002201575.2). Lineage (NCBI taxonomy): Eukaryota > Metazoa > Chordata > Mammalia > Carnivora > Phocidae > Neomonachus > Neomonachus schauinslandi. Next base: position 93,382,479 of record NC_058412.1, on the reverse strand, counting down.
CATTGATTTTATATCCTGCCACTTGACTGAATTCCTGTATGAGTTCTAGCAGTTTTGGGGTGGAGTCTTTTGGGTTTTCCACATAAAGTATCATATCATCTGCAAAGAGTGAGAGTTTGACTTCTTCCTTGCCAATTTGGATGCCTTTGATTTCTTTTTGTTGTCTGATTGCTGTGGCTAGGACTTCCAATACTATGTTGAATAGCAGTGGTGATAGTGGACATCCCTGCCGCGTTCCTGACCTTAGGGGGAAAGCTCTCAGTTTTTCCCCATTGAGAATGATATTCGCTGTAGGTTTTTCATAGATGGCTTTTATGATATTGAGGTATGTACCCTCTATGCCTATACTCTGAAGAGTTTTGATCAAGAAAGGATGCTGTACTTTGTCAAATGCTTTTTCTGCATCTATTGAGAGGATCATATGATTCTTGTTCTTTCTTTTGTTAATGTATTGTATCACATTGATTGATTTGCGGATGTTGAACCAACCTTGCAGCCCAGGGATAAATCCCACTTGGTCATGGTGAATAATCCTTTTAATGTACTGTTGGATCCTATTGGCTAGTATTTTGGTGAGAATTTTTGCATCCATGTTCATCAGGGATATTGGTCTGTAATTCTCCTTTTTGATGGGGTCTTTGTCTGGTTTTGGGATCAAGGTAATGCTGGCCTCATAAAATGAGTTGGGAAGTTTTCCTTCCATTTCTATTTTTTGGAACAGTTTCAGAAGAATAGGTATTAATTCTTCTTGAAATGTTTGGTAGAATTCCCCTGGGAAGCCATCTGGCCCTGGGCTTTTGTTTTTTGGGAGATTTTTGATGACTGCTTCAATTTCCTTAGTGGTTATAGGTCTGTTCAGGTTTTCTATTTCATCCTGGTTCAGTTTTGGTAGTTGGTACATCTCTAGAAATGCATCCATTTCTTCCAGGTTATTTAATTTGCTGGCATAGAGTTGCTCATAATATGTTCTTATAATTGTTTGTATTTCTTTGGTGTTGGTTGTGATCTCTCCTCTTTCATTCATGATTTTGTTGATGTGGGTCATTTCTCTTCTCTTTTTGATAAGTCTGGCCAGGGGTTTATCAATCTTGTTAATTCTTTCAAAGAACCAGCTCCTAGTTTCATTGATCTGTTCTACTGTTCTTTTAGTTTCTATTTCATTGATTTCTGCTCTGATCTTGATTATTTCTCTTCTCCTGCTGGGTTTAGGCTTTATTTGCTGTTCTTTCTCCAGCTCCTTTAGGTGTAGGGTTAGGTTGTATACTTGAGACCTTTCTTGCTTCTTGAGAAAGGCTTGTATTGCTATATACTTTCCTCTTAGGACTGCCTTTGCTGCATCCCAAAGATTTTGAATAGTTGTGTTTTCATTTTCATTGGTTTCCATGTATTTTTTTAATTCTTCTTTAATTTCCTGGTTGACCCATTCGTTCTTTAGTAGGATGCTCTTTAGCCTCCATGTATTTGAGTTCTTTCTGACTTTTGTCTTGTGATTGAGCTCTAGTTTCAAAGCATTGTGGTCTGAAAATAGGCAGGGAATGATTCCAATCTTTTGGTACCGGTTGAGACCTGATTTATGACCTAGGATGTGATCTATTCTGGAGAATGTTCCATGGGCACTAGAGAAGAATGTGTATTCCGTTGCTTTGGGGTGGAATGTTCTGAATATGTCTGTAAAGTCCATTTGGTCCAGTGTGTCATTTAAAGTCTTTATTTCCTTGTTGATCTTTTGCTTAGATGATCTGTCCATTTCAGTGAGGGGGGTGTTAAAGTCCCCCACTATTATTGTATTGTTGTCGATGTGTTTCTTTGCTTTTGTTATTAATTGGCTTATATAATTGGCTGCTCCCGTGTTAGGGGCATAGATATTTACAATTGTTAGATCTTCTTGTTGGATAGATCCTTTAAGTATGATATAGTGTCCTTTCTCATCTCTTATTACAGTCTTTGGTTTAAAATCTAATTTGTCTGATATAAGGATTGCCACCCCAGCTTTCTTTTGGTGTCCATTAGCATGGTAAATGGTTTTCCACCCCCTCACTTTCAATCGGGGGCTGTCTTTGGGTCGAAAATGAGTCTCTTGCAGACAGCATATCGATGGGTCTTGTTTTTTAATCCAGTCTGATAGCCTGTGTCTTTTGATTGGGGCATTGAGCCCATTTACATTCAGGGTAACTATTGAAAGATAGGAATTTAGTGCCATTGTATTGCCTGTAAGGTGACTGTTACCGTATATTGTCTGTGTTCCTTTCTGGTCTATGTTGCTTTTGGGGTCTCTCTTTGCTTAGAGGACTCCTTTCAAGATTTCCTGTAGGGCTGGTTTTGTGTTTGCAAATTCCTTTAGTTTTTGTTTGTCCTGGAAGCTTTTTATCTCTCCTTCTATTTTCAATGACAGCCTAGCTGGATATAGTATTCTTGGCTGCATATTTTTCTCGTTTAGTGCTCTGAATATATCCTGCCAGTCCTTTCTGGCCTGCCAGGTCTCTGTGGATAGGTCTGTTGCCAATCTAATGTTTCTACCCTTGTAGGTTACATATCTCTTCTCCCGAGCTGCTTTCAGGATTTTCTCTTTGTCTATGAGACTCGTAAGTTTTACTATTAGATGTCGGGGTGTTGACCTATTTTTATTGATTTTGAGAGGGGTTCTCTGTGCTTCCTGGATTTTCATGCCTGTTTCCTTCCCCAAATTAGGGAAGTTCTCTGCTATAATTTGCTCCAATATACCTTCTGCCTCTCTCTCTCTTTCTTCTTCTTCTGGGATCCCAGTTATTCTAATGTCGTTTCGTCTTATGGTATCGCTTATCTCTCGAATTCTGCCCTCGTGATCCAGTAGTTGTTTACCTCTCTTCTTCTCAGCTTCTTTATTTTCCATCATTTGGTCTTCTATATCACTGATTCTTTCTTCTGCCTCATTTATCCTAGCAGTTAGTGCCCCTACTTTTGATTGCACCTCATTAATAGCCTTTTTGATTTCAACTTAGTTAGATTTTAGTTCTTTTATTTCCCTGAAAGGGTTTCTCTAATATCTTCCATGCTTTTTTCAAGCCCAGCTAGTATCTTTAAAATCATGATTCTGAACTCTAGGTCCGACATCGTACTAATGGCCATATCGAGTAGGTCCCTGGCAGTCAGTACTACCTCTTGTTCTTTTTGTTGAGGTGATTTTTTCCATCTTGTCATTTTGTCCAGAGGAGAACAGGTGAATGAGAGAACAAAATGCTAACAGGGTAACAACATCCCCAGAAAATATACTCTAAACAAATCAGAAAAGACCTGAAGCAGGGGGAAAAGAAAGGGAAAGAAAGAAAAAAGAAAAAGAAAAAAAAAGATAAAGATAAAGATAAAAACAAACAAAAACAGAACAAAACAAAACAAAAAACAGAATATGATCAAATATGATCAGGCTGGTGCATAGATCAGTGCCACACACTAGATTTTGCATGTATTTTGGTCCGTTAGAAGAAAGTGCCTCCCAAAATTTTAAAGAAAGAAAAACTTATATATGTACAAAAATAAGGGTTGATATGATGAAGGGATGGAATATGACTGTAAAGATGGAAATTATAAAAAATTTTATAAAAGGAATTGATAAGAAGTTGTTTGAAAAAAGAAAGAAGAGGATTTAAAAAAAGAAAAAAAAAAGGGAGAGGATGTGATCAGGCAGGGGAACAGAAAACACCATATACTAGAGATTTAGGGTATATTTTGATCTGTTAGAAGAAACTATCTCAAAATTTTAAAGAGAGAACAACTTATATATATAAGCCAAAAATATGGGTAACTACTATGAAGGGATAGAATATGACTCTAAAAATGAAAAATAAAAATGTTTTTTTTTTAAAAAAAAGGGATTGATAAGATGTTGGTTGAAAAAGGGAAAAAGAAAAATTCAAAAAGAATAAAAAAAGAAAAAAAGACAGTTAAAAAAAAATTAACTTTGAAAGACTACAGAATCATGGTAAAAAAGCCATGAATTCTATGTGCAGTAGTCCCCTAGAGCTGGAGTTCTGCCGTTCTCATTGATGGGTAAACTTGGTCTTGGCTGGCTGTTCTCGCTGATCTTCTGGGGAGGGGCCTGTTGCCGTGGTTTCCAAATGTCTTTGCCGGAGGCAGAATTGCCCCGCCCTTGCCCCCTCCCAGCTAAGTAATCTGCTGGGGTTTGCTCTCCGGGGCTTTTGTTCCCTGCGAGCTTTCCGTACAGCTTTGGAGGCGGAGAGTGAAAATGGCGGCCTCCCAATCTCCGCCCCGGAGGAGCCGAGAACTCGGGGTCCCGCTTCTCAGTGAGCCCCCAGAGAAAAGCCGTCAGTCACTCCCGTCTCCCCGGTCTCCAGCCGCACTCCGTGCTCACCCGGCCTGTGACCGCGCGTTTCTATCTCTGGCACCCGACCCCGGGTGGAGTCTCCAAACCCAGCAGATCCCTGCGGCGCACTCCCGCGCGGCTCCTCCCGGGGGAGGAAGGTGAGTCTCCCCGGATCTGCCGCTTGTTGGGTCCCTGATGGAGGAGCAGTGGCCTGACTGTGCCGCGGATCACAGTTTATGGCAACCCCGAGCTGAGAGCCCGCGCCTGGGCTCCGCCTCTGCAGCCGGCTTCCCTGCTCCGATACCTGGGAGCTCTGCCACACTCAGGCACCCCCAGTCTTTCTGTGACCCGTGGGTCCTGAGACCACACTGTCCCGGAGGGTTCCACCCCCCGCTTAGCCACCAGAGTGAGGTCCCTCAGCGGAGCAGACTTTTAAAAGTTCCGATTTTGTGCTCCGCGGCTCTATCACTTGCCAGAAGCGGCCGACGGAGGCCCCTCCCCCGCCGTCTCTCCTCCCGAATATCGCCTCGGATTCCCTTCTCCGCACGTCCTACCTTCCAGAAAGTGGTCGCTTTTCTGATGAGAGAGTTGTTGCTCTTCTTTTCTTCGACCTCCTGTTGAGTTTGTAGGTGTTCAGAATGGTTTGATCCCTATCCAGCTGAATTCCTGAGAGGAGACGAAATCCAGGTCTCCTACTCCTCCGCCATCTTGATCCGCCCCCCGAAATTACAGTCTTTAAAGGAGTTTTATTGTAAAACTATTCACAAGTAGGCAGTTTCTTTATTATATTAGGAGAAATTTACATAAATTGCTTAGGATCTTGTAAGTAGTCTAGTAATTGCTGAACTTTTGTCTTCATTTAAAAATTTCTCATTTTATTCTTCCATTTGCTAATTAGTTTGGAGGATGGGTTCATTTAATAAAATGAATTCTATTTTCAAATTAGAACAATTTTTAAAGTAAAATTATTTGTTGAATTCTTCTATGTGAGTATATAACTACACACACATGTGCAAGTATATGTGTATTCTCTTTGTCTCTCTTTTTGTCTGTACATAGTAATGATCATATGTTCTGTTAATTGTATTTTTCATTTAATATAACAGTTCATCATCCTTCTAGATCAGTTTTATTCTTTTTAATGGCTGCATGGTATTTCAACATGTGGCTCTAATATTCATTTAATTATGCCTTATTTATGGAAATTTGTCCTCATTTTCTTCCTATAACAAGTAGTACTACGGCCTTGTATGTATATCTTCAGGTACTCATGCTATTTTTTTTTCTGTAATATAGGTACAAGAAGTGGAATTTCTGGGTAAGAGTGCATTAAATACTAAGATTTAAAAATAGATGCTACCAAATTATTCAACCAAAATATAACAATTTATATTCTAACCAATGGAGTCTAGTTTCCTTACATTTCACCAATGCTGGATGTTTTCAGTTATTAAAACTGTTTCCAATCTGTTAGGTCAAGCCAATATCTTGTTATTTTAAATTGCATTTATTTAAATATTTTGTGGGTTTGAGTGCTGTTTTAGGGGCTTTGTCTGAAATAAAACAGTTGCATTTAAAATAATGTCCAATTTAGAAATCTGGATGGATGATTAAATGTATGTGTACATAGTAGAGGATTTTAGAGGGGAGGGTAGATAGGAACAGCAGGTGAGGGGGGCACATTTCTGAGAGTGTTTTCTTGACTTTTTTTTTCTTACTTACTATGTCACCAGTCTATTTTAAGAGGATATAAGTCAGGAATAGTCAAATGGGAGAGATGCACAGGGAGAGGTGTGGGGAAAGGGAGCAGAGCTTCCATGCCCTCTCTGGGTGGGCTACTCTCCCTCAATCTCCATGATTCACCAACCCAGAAGGTCCTTATTTTCTTAAAGTGTGTAGGCAGTATACCAAATTTGGATCTTGGCAATTGTCATTTTCTTGAGGAATTTTAAAGCTCAAGTAGTTCCAGCATAGATATTTGGCAAGACGTTATTGTATTATTATCTATTATTGTAATAGATAATCCTATAGAATTAGATAATTCTATATAATCTATTATTGTAATAGAAAATGATATATAAATCTAATACTGAAACTGACATGTACAGAGGCAGCATATCTAAAAATGACCTATTTTTTTCATTTTTTAGTAAGGCCGTCGACGTCTTTGCTAATCTACTCACTGATGCCCCACTTGCCATTCAGGATGTAGGTTGCTCCAGAAAAGGTGTAGGCTGTGCCCAGGCCAGTGCTGGCTCCTAGTAAGCATGTGGTAAACTGATGGTTTTGAGTTAGTTTCTCTTCCCAGGCCTTCATTCCTTTTCTTCTTTGCCCTTGAAAACTTTAGAGTTATGGACTACAACCTTCAAGGGGACAAGACTGTCCTGGCCTGAACTAAATCTTCCCAATTCCTGACCTTGAGGTCTTGCTCCTTCAGCCTCTGATGGCGGCACATCCTGCTTGCTCAGCCTACAGAAAATCTGCAAGTAGCAAGCCACAAGAGGAATATGGTCCTGATGGCAAAGAGATGACAGTGGGTACTTTGTAAGGAGGTAGGGGCATTTATAAAAAGACAATTCAGCATACAGTAGTGAATTCATGAGGGAATGGTGACATTATGACAATTGATGGTTTCCTTGTTGAAAGGTAGAGAAGTATGACACATTTTAAGAAGCCCTCTGTCCAGAGTTTTGATACTAGCAGGTGTAGAATTTCAGGTGGCCAGAAAATGTACTTATGTAGATCATTTCCCTTCCTAAGGATGCAGGAAAAAAGAAGATTTTTCACAAGGTCAGATGAGCATGGCTGTGCATCCTCTTAGACTGCTTCTTTTCTCTTATTTCCCCCACATTGATTTTTTGACATCTGTCTCATCAATAGTTACTTGCACTGATAATTAACAGTGAAGAACACAGTTCTTAAAACACTAGACTAGACAAGGGTTTGAGGATGTAATTATCCTTCCCCTGTTTACCTAGCAACATGTTCAGAACCAGGGAATTAATGCTGTAATACCCAGTCCCAGTTCTTTGATTTACCCATGTGGAAAATTGTGCTGTAATCTGACCCTCCACTTAGACACTAATTATTAAAGTAATTGTTCTATATTTTGTGTAATATTTGAAATAAAGCATTGCTGCTTCTGGACACTCCTTTACAGTGAGCTTGATTAGTACTCAGTGGTGGGTTTGAGATGTTCTCAGACCGAAAAACTGTTGGAATAGTCTTTCTTGGGGAAAACCTACCCTTTTCAAGTCTTTCGGGGGGTGTGGGGGAGGACTTGCCAGGAAAGGATTATGTGCTGTCAGTCAGTGTTGTAAAATGACTAAAATAGAGTGCTGCTTTTCTGCTGATAATAAAGGTTAACCAGATTGTGTCAACATTATTGCTATGTAAAATAGATGAAAGACAATTTAGGGCTTTAAAACATAAGACTGGTGGTTTTTAAACACGAACTTTTCACCTTTTAAAGCAATTACTTTCATTAAGCATTTGACATCCTCATGCTTTTCTGAAATTCACTTAAGTTGGACTTCTGAGCAATTTCATAGGAATGAACGTTCTGAGGCTTAAGTTATGAGAATCCTAAAGCATTCAAAAAGAAGGGATAGCGCAGTTAGGAGCTTCACTGTTGCTCTTCTTGGGTCTTGGTAAGTGACTCAGCCAATAAAATCTGGTTAACAATCCAGCTGGAGTGACGGCGTGCCAAGATAGACTTTTGGATCAAATCCTGGTCGTATAAACGGCAGGGGCCTCTTACTGGCCTTGCACATGCTTTGAAGTCACTTAGGGCTTAAAATCCTCCGTCATTTTAAAAATCATGACATTTTCTAAATAAAAAAAAAAAATCATGACATTTTCCAAGGAGTAGAACCTAAACGGTTCCAAAATCCATCTTCCATAAAATGGAATATGTGGTGGAGGAATGATGGATTTGATTTTCTTAAAGAAGACCACTAGAGGTCACAAGAGATCTTGAAAAGAAAAAGGTGCTTTGTTTTCCGCATCTGAAGAAAAAGACTGGCTTTAGGTTCTCCTACCTCAAGTTGAAACAGTGTTCATGGTAAAAGGTTGGTTTAATCCAAATACACTGCTTTCTTTAGGACTACCACTAAATTAGATTCTCTGTGAGTTTTTTTCCTTCATTCACTGATTTCTTATAGCACAGGCACACACTCACTCTCGGACTTGAAGAAATACACTATTTAGGGCATTTCAAGTAACATCAGAATCACTTTTTCAACAGTACATGTTTAAGTCTAGCTAATGAAATGCAAATCCTCTCTGGATGTGGAAAATACCGTCAGACAGGAGAGGAGAGGCCGGGCCAATATTCTGAATGCAAAGGTGGCTCGTCCCTGCTGCTGCTGTCGTTCCAGTCCTTAAGTGTGAACTTTCCATCTGTGAATTCGCAGTGCTTTCTTTGCTGGCAAGGAAACAATGCGCATCTCCCACCCTGGAGGGAAGCTAGCCTGTGGATTTTCCTCTAGGATTGTAATTATACAGAAAAGTGGTCAGGATGCTGAAGTGTTGAAACAATCCGAGGGTCTCCCTGTCACCAAGAGACCATGCCAGTCCCCTGGGAAAGGTCTGTGGGTTCCAGGCATCATGATCTTGAAAGCCCAGCTAATTGACATAGTGGAAACGAGAAGAGCATATCCTCCCAGGAAGCCAGGGAGAGCCATCCCATTCCTGTCATCCTCTACCTTGCCTTCCCCTGGGTTTGAGGACACCCACACCCCAAGTGATGTGTCCTTGAGAAGCTATTGATTTCCTCATGCTTTCGATTCTACTACCATTTTCATCTGATACATTTGTCAGAGACTGATAGACATTTAGGTACCTGAGCAATCAATCAGTCTTTATGGGATGGACCTCTTGTTTCCTCCAAACAAAGTAAAATAAAATATTCTGTAACTGATTACATTAACAAGCACATCATTGCCTCCTCCAAGCCACTTCCTGAATGGAAGATATAAAAGAATATTGCTTTTCACCCAGAAAATGGTATTGTTCCCATTGTATTTATGTTGATGAATTATAGCCTGACATAGGCATAAGCCCTGAAATACTGTGGGTCACAGAGGTGCTGGACACGTGGCTGTACTGTGCCGAATGGATTCACATTGAGTTGCCACTCTCCTGTCCCAGAGGCAGGCAGTGCTCATCACCTCAAAGTGCTCGGATTGAAACATTTTACTGGATGAATTGTTTTTTGTAGCTGGAGTGTTTTGTTTCTGTGGGGCTGGACTTTGTCATATGCCATTTGAGACTCTGCAAGGCTGATGTCATACTTTATCATTAGCACTGAGGCTGATGCAAGATCATAAATTATCAGTTACCCCAAGGAATGCATTTGGCAGAACAAGTTCCACTGTATCCATTTTGGGGAAGAGCTGAAGGGAGAGACTCCTTAGAATGCCACAATTTGGATATTTTCTTCTTATTTTTCCCGGAAGAATTAGTAGTGAGGTATGATTATGGATAACTTTGTTAGTAGGCTGCAGAGGGCTCATGATTAGGCATACGGCCTTGGGCCTCTCTGAGCCTTTATTTCGGGCTTTTATATCCATGGAGTATTATTTTTGTATCCGTCCTACGTAGATAAAAGCCCATGGTACACAGTTGATTTTGGAGTTTTCTATAAGATAGGGGTCTCAATTGAGTTAAAAGGACTAGGATATTGAATTATCTTCATTGAATAATAATGAATAATTGAATTATTTACAACAATTATCTCTATTAATATCAATGTGGGGTTTTGTTTTTGGCAAAGTGTTTGAAATGGATTTCTTGGCTATTCTCTTTTAGAATCTTTTTCGTTTTTTCAAACAAGTATCATTCAGGACTCTTTATGGAGAAAAGCTCCCCTCTGTTAACGGTGCCCTTTTGGCGGGTTAAGTGGGGAAGTGGGTTCTGGAATGCAGTGGGTGTTCTAGGTTCTTTGAGCAGAGGTCCTGAGTGCTGGGGGGGAGGGAGGAGCCAGTCGGGGGGGGGGGGTTTCCAGGTGGTGTGGGATGTGGCAGGGGAATGTGAAGTCTCCCCAGAGCAAGTGCTGCTGAGGGCTTACTGCCTACAGAGAGTCCCTTGTATCACTGCACTGTACCCTCCCTGCTGTCCTTGTCCCTGCCTGTTTAGTAGATGAGAAACCAAGGCTTAGCACTGAAGTGCCTGGGCAGGTTTCTCAGTCAGTACAGGGCTGTGGGCTCCCCTCAGGCCACATGTCCCTCACCTGGAAAACAGGCTTAGCAATGGCACCCCTCAGCGCTGCCAGTGCGTGTGGGATACCCATATATCCTGAGGATGGGAAGGGCCCTGCCCACATTGGCTGTCACTGTTTCTCCTGTGCTACAGCCTGCAGGGTATGCAGATATCAAAGGTCAACAAAGCCAGACTGGTTAAAGTGGTCAGGACAGATTTTCATTGGTAATAACTATTACAATAGGAAAAAGCATGCAGTGTCAACTGAACTCAACTTTGGTTTGTACAGAGGTGACTGGGCCTTTTAGAGAGAAAATGAGGGAATTGGGAGGGGGCAAGGAGAGCCTCAGTAGAGTCAGGGACATGAAAAACTACAAGAAGTGGGAAGTGCGGTTGTTCCTTGTAAAACCCATCTGAGCTTGCTAGCTGGAGCTTATTGAAGTTAGGCTCCTGCCCTCCCAAAGAGACTGGGAGACAAGGGCCCCACCTCAGGTGTTGGCTGGAATAAGTAGGACATCCTTTTGGCAGCCTTGCTTTCTCAGGAAGGCACTTCAAGGGGGGCTGGGGTCAGCCTCAGGTTGTGGCCTTGAGCTCAGGGAAACTATGTGGGTGTTTGTTCAAGTCTTTATAGACCAAGGTTGAAGTCTAGTCGAGAAGAGGGTTCAGAATGTCTTGGTTAAGCTTTGTTACATAGAAGCACAGGACTCCATCTTTGTCCCCAAAGAGTATATTCCTTGGTTGGGAACATGCTCTGCTTTGACATTAACACAAAAGTGGACAATAGATATCCAGTTTTGACCCTGTCATTAGGTTCCTGGGAAAGGAGCCTGGGAAGATGAACCACTGAAGGGTATGGGGGGGAAGTGAGCCTTGAAGGATGCCGGAATTTGGATAACTGAGGGAGTTACAGTGCTGGATTAGGGACAGAGGCAGAAGGAGGGAAGATGGTGAGGTTCCCTTCTAGGGACAAAGTATAGATCAACTTGTATTATTGTTGCTGATAATGATGGAAAGAGGCTTTAAAAATGAGATTAAGGGCTCTGGGCTCATCCCAGAAACAGGGGGGGCTAGCAAAAGTTTTTGAGTAAGAGAGCGAGGTGAAGAAAGCAGAGTTTTAAACAGATCAGTGATAGTGGACAGAATGGGAAAGTTTATACCTACAGCGGTCAGTGGGCAACCGGCGCAATGATTCATGCGTCTGTAGTGATAACCTCTTCCATTCCATGCGTTGATTATAAACGTTCTTCAGTTGTTCTTATTGACCCTTCCTACCTAAGTAGTAGTAATATTAATAACAGTAGCATGCCACACATTATCATCTCACCATTTAATTTACTGTCTTTATGATAGATGAGAAAACTCTGGCACAGAGAGGTTAAGTGATTTGTCCAAGGTCACAGTTTTTAAACCCAGACTTAGGCATTCTGGCTTCCAGCCCAGGCTTTGACCACTACACTGTAGCATTTATTCTCCAATCTTCAAAAGAGCCCTGCGAGCCTTCAATGCATTTCTGGTGGAGCTTTGGTACGCCCAGCCACAGGTGGCCGCTGGTAGCTCTCACAGTGATTGTGCACACACAAACATAGATGGGTAGGTAGTCAAAGACTACTTTAAAAAATTCGTGTGGGCCTGAAATAACTCGTGAAATGGCTATGGTGTCAGATACAGTCCCATCCATCCTAAAGACTGTTTGTTTCTGGCTCCATGGTTTAAGTGTATTTAGTCATTATTTTAATAATTCTGGTATAATGAACACACAGTGTTATATTAGTTTCAGCCGTACAATATAGTGATTCAGCAGTTCTATACATTACTCAGTTCTGGCTCCACGTTTTAGACTCATCACTAGAGAATCCCTCTGATGCTCTGGCATGTGGGACGAGACTATTGGTTGGTTATGACATCATTGCCAGGTTGATAGTATAGTATAACAAGCAAATATCCTGGTTTCCTAGATAAGGACCCTCTGCTGTCTCTCCTTCCAGAGAGTGTTGACAAAAGGTGAAGAATAAGGTTCAACCTGAGGAGTTATGTTTAAGCCCCACTGGTCGTCATCTTCTCTTTGTTTCTTCCTTCTTGTACATGCTCTGTTGGCTAGCTTTCTCCTACATCTGAGGTTTTATATAGCAGAGATCTAGTTTTTCAAATATGTATTTCTTTCATCAAGATGATGCTTCCATCAAGATGCTTATTACTGATGAAAAACCAACATCATTCCAACAGATGAGGCTCTGTCACCAGAGGTAAAGGTTTCATCATGGGTACAGGGTAGAGATTTTCATCCAGAGTGCATGCAGTTGTCCACTTTAAAGCATTTAGATGTGGAAAGTAGAGCTGTGGCAGGAATGGGGGAATCTGATCCAGGAGTTGGGGCAGAGCTGGGTGGATGAGCCCATGGTGTTGACCTCTGGCCCTTGAGCCAAAGTCTCCTCTCAACTGTTTTGCTTGTGCTCATGTTTCTTGCTACCCATTTTCAAAAGGAATGTCAAAGTAATTTTTTGAAGTAAATTTTTGAAGTGCATTGTTGAACGCTTAGTGTAGTATGTGACGGCAGGGTCTAAGCTGACCTGTTCATAACATGCTCTGCTGCCAACTATTTCTGTCATCTCAGGTGGAGCATTTCATCATCCCCATGAGCCTTGCTCTCCTCCATCTACAGAGGTGAAGATGGCAATGCCTACCTCCTCGGGTTGCTATGAGCAGTATAGCAATAAATATAATCTGGATAAAGCCCTGAGCTTTATATACATATGAATCACTCAGATGAACCTACTATTAATGTCAAGGAGAACATATTAGAAGATCAAATGGGGGGGGGTGCCTGGGTGACTCAGATGGTTAAGCATCTGCCTTCCGCTCAGGTCATGATATCCAGGTCCTGGGATCAAGCCCCACGTTGGGCTTCCAGCTCAGCGGGGAGTCTGCTTCTCCCTCTCCCTCTGCCTCTCCCCCTACTTGTGCTCTCTCTGTCTCTCTCTCTCAAATGAATAAATAAAATCTTAAAAAAAAAGGAAGACCAAATAGGATGATGAAGATGGCATAGTAATAAAGTAAAGGGAAGAAGAGATAAAAGTTAGTAGCCAAATCAGATATATTACAGGGAAACAAACAAAAAGGTAGAACATTTTAATAAGAGTAAGTATAAGAACATCCTAGACAGGTAAAATAGATATAATATAACCAAGAGTATACTAAATATAACCAAGAGTGTACTAAATATAAATATAACCAAGAGTATATTAAAAAGAAGAAAAGACTGTTAATGAAGTCCAAGGGCCAGCATCACCGTGCTACCATAAACCTGGTTCTTGGTTCTCCCTCTCCTCCCACACTGGTTGTCAAGGTCACTATACAGAGTCCTGACAAGGGAAATTTGAGGTGAGTGTCTCCAAGACAGTGAGCAGAGCTTCATTATTTTTAAACCAGCATTTCCCCCTTTACGGGAAATGTGGAGATGTTTCAAGGAATAAAGGGTAGACTTCTGGTCCAAGATGGCGATGTAGGAAGACCCTGAACTCACCTCCTCCATGGACACACCAAATCAATTGCTATTTCAGAGCAATTCCTCCTGAAGAAGGACGGAGGACTGACTGAACAGCTTCTGAACAGCACAACAAATGATAGAGGGACCACAGAGAGAACAGCAAGAGAGACAGAGACACAGGAATGAAGGGAACCGTGAACTTCAGTGGGCAGAGATAGTACCAGGGATCATGAGCAGAGTCTGCCCACAGAAAAAAAGCCTCAGTTTAAAAGGGCAACTAGAATATAAAGGAACCAGCCCTAGAACCCTGCCAAATGGCAGGGGAGCTGCTGGAACTTTCTCTGAGTCAGAAGAGCCGGTGAGCACCATGGTTTCTGTTCTCCATCCACCTTGATAGGAATAAAGGGCACCATGGGCCAGTGTTGGGTAAATGCATAAACAAGGTTAAATATTCTTTATGCTAGTACTTCTCGGTCTTTAATACATAACCGTGTCACTCTAGAAGGCACCTATACTAGGAAATTGTCTTTAGACAGTGGAATTCTTTTTGGAGGAGGAAAGGGATGCTGAGGACAATGTCATAGAAGTAATGTTCCTTGAAACACTGGGGAAATACTGTCCCCAGGTTTTTGTCCTGTCTCATGACAAATGCTACCCTACATTCCATATCCAAATATGCTGAATGTGTTCCCTTTGCCTGGAATTTTCTACCCCCAGGTCTCTTGACATAGCTCTCTGCCCTTCTCTTCATTCAGGTCCCAGCTCAGATGTCCTTCCTCAGAGAGGTCTTCCCTGGCCACTTGACCCTGTCACTCTCCATCTCAGAGCACTTACCACTATTTGAAATGTTTGAAGTAATGTATTTGTTATATTGTCATTCTGTTTCTCCTATTTGAATGCAAGTTCACGTCATGAGCGTACTGCTGTGTCCCTGACATTTAGAACAGGCTCTGGCACATAGTAGGTGCTCCACTGAAGGAACGAACACCGAAGTTAATGAAGCCTTTGCATTAAACAGGGTGGAAGATCATGATGATCTCATGCCGATATTTATGCGCTACGATACGCTCCTGAAGGAAACTTATGGCGAGTACTTCCTGGCTGAACTAATAGAGGCCCAAGACGAAGAGAATCATGCTGTCGTGTGCGAGGTTGGTGATTAGTCTGCCTGGGGATGCGCTTAGTGAGAGAAATGAAAGAAATAAGTGATATTGCTCCTGGTTTTTGCCCAGCTCCCCCAGAGCTGCTATCCCCTCCCTGCTTCCTGAGGCCCTTCCAGGTGGTGTGTCAGGCCCGCTTCGGAGCGGTGACATCACCCTCCTTCCCAGCGTGACCTGGCTTTAGGTTTGTAGGTTTTTGTGAGGTGCTTCCAGATACCAGCCTGCTGTGGACTCTTTGCCCTGCCCCTGAAGGTAGGGATGGAAGTTAGGGTGAAAGGGAGAGATTCTTGAGGGCGTCTGGGTGGATTTCTGAGAACCCAAGATCCCAGAGGCCAGAGATCACAGACCAGCATCCTGCTGGCACATGGATTTTGTTTGACTTGGAAAATAATTCTTTTTAACTTTTTGTTTTAACAAAATTTCACACTTAGAGAAAACTTTTAGGCACTGAAATTTCCTAAATGGTAACATTTTACCACATTAGCTTTATCATTCTCTTTGCTTGCTTTTTCTCCCTATTTTTATATATAAGCATATATATTTATATTACTTATATTATATTGTAACATAAATGTATTTATATCATAATATAAATATACATATATGTATTATTTTAGAACTATTTATTTATATATTTTTCTGAACCATTTAAGAATAAGTTGTGGATGTCACGACCCCTTTACTGCTAAATACTTCAGTGTATATTTCCTAAAAACAAGAATGTTCTCTGATGTAACTGCAGTACAGTGATCAGGCAGAGCAGTTATGATTCCTACAGCCCTATTATCTGATCTACAGACCTTATTCTGATTGTATTGGCAGTCCTTGATAGCAGAAGTAAATCCACATCATCTGTTGCACTCAGGTGTCCTGTGTCTTCAGTCTCCTGTAATCGGAACAACTCCCCGGTCTGTCTTTGTTTTTCATGACAATGACCGTTTTGAAGAGCACAGGTCAGTTATTTTGTGCAGCGTGTCTCAATTTGGATTTGTCCGTTGTTTTCTCATGATTTGATTTAGGTCATAGATGATTAAATTTTGTTGTATTAGTGGCTAGCATTTCAAAATTAGGAAAGTGTATATAACAACTGGAATTTCTAGTTTCTCCGGAAGTATCAGAAGGCCTGCTGTCGGGCCCCAGTGAATCGGAGCTATGGAACAGCTGCTGCTATAGGCAGTGCAGGTGCCCTTGAGCACATCACCATTCCTACTGTGTCCTGGGGGTTCATGGCCCTCCGCTGGCCATCTTTCCCACTTTAAACCAGCCTGGCCCCATGAGCATGTCAGTCTTGACCGCTGACTCAGAACATGCTTCATGAGTGTCCTGATTCCACACCATCCATCCCGATAGGCTCTACTGAGATGGGAGGTAGGGATGGCAATAAAGAAAGATGGAACCCACCCCCTCTGGTTTGACAGCTGTAGATCCTGTGGTCTACCTACACCCAAGGGAATGCAGGGAGAAGAGACACAGAAGAGAGCTGGCGAGCTGGCTAGATTTGGTGTGTCTCAGCTCAAAGCAGGGAGCAGGCTGACCCGGCACCTTGGGCAGCCACTGTGGGCAACTCTGCAACTCTTGAGACTGTCTCTCATCCTTGCCCTGCCCCCAGAGGCATTCACAGAGGGACACTGTTCCCTTACAGAGTTTTAGCTACCTATGGCTTCCTTCTCTGCATTTGTCTCCACATGATTTGATAATGAGGATTCGATCCCAGTTCTGATAGCTAAATGTAAGTGTGTTGAGGTATCTTTAGACCTTTGTGCTGGTTTCAGTGTGCTGAAATTGGCCTTCCTGAAAAATATCATGATGGAATTCTATCTCATGTCCTACTCCATCGGACGCTTTGGGCATTCTTAAGGGTTGAAAATGCTGAACTAGGAATATTCACAGCCTCTGCTCAGTGGTATGGAGAAATTGTCTGACTGAAAAAAAAATTGGGACTTTTAGTGCCTTAGGGTAATTAGGGAATGTATGGTGACTATTCAGCTTTAGGTAGGATAGGGCCGTGACCAATGGCATCTGCTTTATGTGTGTATGAGAAATGTGAGGAAAATATTTTAAAGTAGTAAGGACTCAAACTTGAGCATACATTGAAATGACTTCTTGGGGTGATTAGAACACAGATTCCTGGGACCCAGCACAGTGTGATCTTGTAAGTCTGGGATGGGCCTAAGAATGTGCATTTTTCACTAGTTCCTGGGTGATATTGATGCTGCTGGTTCAGGAACCAGATTTGTGTACTCCATTTTAAAGGCTTGAAGCTCTCCTCCAAATGACTTGTTGTTGACTTGTGTATAGGGACCTCACAAGGTCGGCCTTTTGTTGATGGTTTTAAGAATCAAGAAAAGAAAGCAATTCAAATGTGAGCTAAGATGTTCTCTTTGCATCACATGAGAAATATAGAGGGCAATTTCTGTAAAGGCCTTTAAAAGAGGTTTATATAAGCTTGGACTGAAGATTGTTTTTGACAACAAGATAATCTTATTTTGAATGAATTTCTGTGTTGCCTTTTGCATATCATAATAATCAACAAACATGGATAGAACCCTTGGGTACCCAGCCCTATACCTGAATACTTCATTCATAGAATCCCAAGGTTCAGGCAAAGATGACCACAAATTAGTTTTTTTTTTTTTTTCAAGTGGATATTTGACCTTTGCATTGTGCCAGTTTATTGAAAAGCTTTCAAAGGTGGGAATTCAGCATTCTAGGATGATTGTTCAGGGATTCTTCATACGCTGATTTCTCTATTTGACAAAACTGTAAGAGCTATTTAAAGAATATTACTTTTCTTGGGAAACTTGGAATCAAAAGTTCTTTTATTCTGATAACATGATCTGTTTGAGACTTGGTTCTACATCAGCAGTTCTCAAGCTCAGTTTGTATGAGACCCACTTGGGAGACTTTTAGACTATCCCCATGCCAATGAACTTGTATCCAGAATATATAATGAACTCATATAGCAATAAAGAGAAAAATCATCTAAATAAAATGTGGACAAAGGATTGAATAGACATTTCTCCAAAAAAGATACACAAATGGCCAATAAGCTCATGAAATGGTGCTCAACACCATTAGTCCTCAGGGAAATACAACACCATTAGTCCTCAGGGAAATACACCACAATGAGATACCACTTCGCACTTGCTAGGATTGTTATAATAAAAGAGAGGGACGATAACAAGTGTTGGTGAGGATGTAGAGAAAGTGAAACCCTCATAGACTGCTGGTGGGATTATAATATGGCATAGCCACTTTAGAAAACAATCTGGAATTTTCTCAAAAAGTGAAACATAGAATTAACATTTAACCCAGCAGTTGCACTCCTAAATTGAAAATACATGTCCACATAGAAACACGTACATAAACATTCATAGCAGCATTATTCCTAATAGCCAAAAAGTGGAAATAACCCACATGTCCATCTGCTGATGAATGAATAAACAAAAGGTGGTATAGCCATACAATGGAATATTATTAGGAGATAAAAGGGAATGAAGGATTATGCATGCTACAACATGTTTGAACCTTGAAAACATTATGCCAGGTGAAAGCATCCAGACCTCAAAGACCGCGTATTGTATGATCCCATTTATATGAAAGCCTAGAAAGAGCAAGTCCGTAGAAACAGAAAATAGATCAGTGGCTGGAGAAAGAGGTAGATGGGGAACAACTAATAAAGGGTATGGCGGTTTTTTATGGGGGGGGGCCAGGGGACGAAAATGTTTTGGAATTAGTGGTTCAAGGTGTGTATCTTTGTGAATATACTAAAAGCTACTGAATTGTATATTCTTTAAAGGTTTATTTTTATGGTAATTGTATTATATCTCAATTAAAAATCCTGATGCTAGGATATACTTAGACCAAGTAGATCAGTCTTTCAGGGTGGGACATAATCAGCATTTCTAAAATGCTCCCATATCGTTCCAGTGTGCAGTCCAAGTGGTGAAACATTTTTCTGTAGATGTATGATGGAAAACGAAACCATATCTGGTGAAGGACAGGATGGCCTGAGAGAGATAAAGGCATTAGTTTCTGAAGGTGAGAACTGGCCCTAAAAATTAGATTCTGAGGTCCTAGTCCATAATATTTGTTTCTTCTCCATTGAAAGGGTTATTTTTATTTTTTCATATTTAGGTTTTGCATTCTCCTTTAAGGATTTTCATATATGTTCATTCGGCCTATAGCTTCAGGCTAATGAATAAAGGAAGAGTCAAGGAATATTTGGGCCCAGCAGCACCATTTTGAAAACTATGTCTTTACATGATGAGACAAAACTACTGAGAAGTGATGATTGATGAAGACCCCAGTCAGGCCTTTTAATGACCAAAATGGCCTTTGTTTTTTAGAGAAGGCTTTTATTTGTTCCAGCTTTATTGGGATGTAACTGACATATATGATTGTGTAAGTTTAAGGTGTACACCATGTTGATTTGATACATTTATATATTGTAAAATGATTCCACCATAGCATTAGCTAACACCTGCATCACATCACGTAATTACCAGTACCATTTTTGTGGTGAGAATGTTTAAGATCCATTCTTTTAGCAACTTTCGAGTATCTAATACAATATTGTTAACTAAAATCACCATGCTCTATATTAGATCCCAAGAACCTATTCATCTTACAACTGGAAGTTTGTGCCCTTTGACCAACATCCCCCCCCCCCTTTCACACGCCTCCCAATCCCTGGTAACCATAATTTTACTATTTCTATGTGTTCTTTTTTAGATTCCACATATAAGTGATATCATATAATATTTGCCTTTCTCTGACTTATTTTGCTTAGCATAATGCCATCATGGACCATCCATGTTGTTGCAAATGGCAGGATTTCCTTCTTTTCTCATATAATATTCTATTGTATGCATATATACCACATTTTTAATTAATTCATCTGTTGAAGGACACTTAGATTGTTTCCATATGTTGGCTATTATGAATAGCGTGAACATGGGAGTGCAAATATCTGTTCGAGATCCTGTTTTTGTTTCTTTTGGATATACAACCAAAAGTAGTATTGCTAGGTCATATGGCAGTTCTATTTTTAATATTTTGAGAAACCTCCATACTGTTTTCCATACTGGCTATATAGCAAATTACATTCCTATGAACAGCACATGAGGGTTACTTTTTTTTAAAAAAGATTTTGTTTTTAAGTAATCTCTACACCCAACATGGGGCTTGAACTCACAACCCTCGAGATTAAGTGTTGCATGCTCTACCAACTGAGCCAGCCAGGGGCCCCATAAGGGTTACTTTTTCTCCATATTCTTGCCAGTGCATTGTTATCTCTTGTCTTTGTGATGATAGCTATTCTAATAGATGTAAGGAAATATCTCATTGTGGTTTTGATTTTCATCTCCTAATGATTAGTGAAGTTGAGCATCTTTTCATGTAGCTGTTGATCATTTGTATGTATTCTTTGGAAAAAATGTCTATTCAGATTCTCTGCCCATTTTTAAATTGGATCTTTTTTTCCCTGTTGAGTTGTAGGAGTTCTTTATGCATTTTGGATATGAACCCCCTATCTAATATTCCAGTATATGGTTTACAAATACTTTTTCCCATTCTGTATCAGAGTAATGCTGGCCTCATAAAATATTCAATTTTTTGGAAGAGTTTGAGAAGGATAGGTGTCAATTCTTTAAATGTTTGGTAGAATTTACCGGTGAAACCATCTAGTCTGGGGCTTTTCTTTGGCAGGAGGTTGATTGCTGATTCATTCTCTTTACTTGTTATTCATCTGTTCATATTCTCTATTTCTTCAAGTTTCAGTCTAGGTAGGTTGTGTGTTTTTAGAAATTTATCCATTTATCCTAGGTTGTTCAATTTGTTGCCATACAACTGTTCATGGTATTCGCTTATGATCCTTTGTATTTCTGTGTTACCAGATGTAAAGTCTCCTTTTTCATTTCTGATTTTGAGTCCTCTTTTTGTCAATTTTGTTTATCTTTTCAAAAATCAACTCTTAGTTTCATTGAACTTTTTGTACTGTTTTTCTATTTCATTTATTTCTGCTCTCATCTTTGTATTTCCTACCTTCTGCTAACTTTGGGCTTAATTTGATCTCCTTTTCCAAGTTCCTTGAAATGTAAATTTGTTTATTTGAGATATTTTTTTCCCTGATGTAGGCATTTATTGCTATAAATTTACCTCCTAGAACTGCTTTTTCTTTTTCTTTTTTTAAATTTTTATTTGAATTTTAGTTAACAAAAGTGAAATATTGGTTTCAGGACAGAATTCAGTGGTTCCTCACTTACATACAACACCCAGTGCTCATCACAAGTGCCCTTCTTAATACCCATCACCCATCTAGCCCATCCCCCACCCACCTCCCTCCATCAACCCTCAGTTTGTTCTCTATCATTAAGAGTCTCTTATGGTTTGTTTCCCTCTCTCCTTTTCTCCCCCCTCCCATATGTTTGAATTGTAGAACTGCTTTCTCAACATCCCATAGGTTTTGGTATTTTGTCTTTCCATTTCTGTTTGTTTGAAGATATTTTTTATTTCCTTTTTGATTTCTTCTTTGGAACAACTCCATGGTTGTTCAGGAATTTTTTTTTTTTTCCATATATTTGTGAATTGTCCAGGTTCCCTGCTGTTACTGATTTTTAGTTTTATAACATATGGTCAGAAAAGATACTTGGTATGATTTCAGTCTTCTTAAATTTGCTAAGACTTGTTTTGTGGCCTAATATATGATCCATCCTGGAGAATGTTCTATGTATGCTGGAGAAGAATGTATAGTCTACTGCCATTGGATAGTATGTTCTGTGCATGTCTGTTAGGTCCATTGGTCTAAAGTAAAGTTCAAGTCCAACATTTCCTTGTAGATTTTCTATCTTGGATGTTCTATCCATTGTTGAAAGTAGGGGCATTGAAGTCCCCTACTATTACTGTATTGTCTATTTCTCCCTTCATATCTTTTAGTATTTGCTTGATATATTTAGGTGGTCTGATATTGAGTTTATATATATTTATGATGGTTATATCTTCTTGACAAATTGACCCCTTTATCATTGATATAATGACCTTCTTTGTCTCTTGTTTCTGTTTTTGGCTTAAAGTCTTTTTTGGTTTCTACTTGCATGGAGTATCTTTTTCCTTCTCTTCACTTTGAGCCTATGTGTTTTCTTAAAGCTGAAGAGTTGGGTATTTCTTTTCTTTTTTTGAAAGAGAGAGAGAACGTGAATGGTGGGGGAGGGGCAGAGAGAGAGGGAGAGAGAGAACCCCAAGCAGGCCCCATGCCCAGCGTGGAGCCCAACATGGGGCTTGATCTCACAACCCTGAGATCATGACCTGAGCTGAAGTCAAGAGTCAGGCGCTTAACTGACTGAGCCACCCAGGCGCCCCTGCTATCTTGAATTCTTTATCTGGTAAGTTAGAGATCTCCATGTCTTTGGGTTTAGTTACAGGAAAATTATTGTGATCTTTTGCTGATGTCATTTCCTTGATTTTCTCATGTTTCTTGGAGTTTTTCATTACTGTCTTCACATCTGAAGTAGCAGTTACCCCTCCAGTCTTTACTTTCTTCAGAGAGACATACCTCTGTCAGCCCTGCTAGAGATCCTGAGGGGTTCTCAGACCTTCTATGGATAAATCTGCTCCACCTTTCTTGCTCCCTTTTGTGGCAGACTTCTTTTTTTTAAGATTTTATTTATTTATTTGACAGAGAGAGACACAGCGAGAGAGGGAACACAAGCAGGGGGACTGGGAGAGGGAGAAGCAGGCTTCCTGCTGAGCAGGGAGCCCAACATGGGGCTCGATCCCAGGACCCTGGGACCAGGACCTGAGCTGAAGGCAGATGCTTAACAACTGAGCCACCCAGGCGCCCTTGTGGCAGACTTCTTAAGCTCATATGCATCCTCTGGATCTTACAAAGCACCAGGCCGAGTGCTGAGAACCTCTTTTATTTTCCTAAAGGTATGTGCTCAAAAAGACAACCTCTTTTATTTTCCCAAAGATCCTTTGGTGTCTCTAAGGGTAGGTGCTCAGACTGATTTTCTGCAGTCCTCACTAACTGTCTGCTAAAGCCTGCTCATGGTTTTGTTGGGAGTGTGCACAGGAGCTGGCCACAGGGTGGGATGATGTGTGGGTAAGGCACACAGGTTGCTGGGAGTACTTGTGGGCCAGTTGAAGGGTTTCATGGGCAAGATATTCCCAGCAGTTTGTGGGCAGGCTTCCTGATGCAATCCACAATGCAGTTAGGAATCAGGTCCCTTTATTGCCCTCCCAGAGTACTATTCGCTGCTTTTCCTAGACTCTTTCTGCTCCCCAAGTCATAGAGCTCCAAATTAAGTACTATGGATGAGGTATAAAAGAAATGGACCTCTTTGGAAGAATCCCTCACAGGTGGGGAAGCTGGGTGCTCACTCACACATTCTCCCTTTTCCCCATTGGATAAATCATGGGCCAAGAAATCTTGCCCTAAGCTGTCCCTCACTGGGGGGTGGGTGAGATGGGTAAAGCCAGACTGTTCCTCTCATTCACTTCAGTGCATCCAAGCTCATACTTTTTTTGCTCCAATGGAGTCCTAGAACTTCTCTGGAAACTGTACTTTTTACAAAGACTCTCTCCTCTGTAAATGATTATCTAAGTCCATATTCTCCAAGGGCTTCTGGACCATGGCCAAGACAAGCTGGACCCAGTCCTCTTTAGGGTTCATAGTCAAGACCGAGATGTGTCTGCCTATTTCCTCATGCACAGTTGGCAAAACTCTTCCAGGTCCCTTGGCATATGGTACTGGATGCCACAGCTCCCTCAGAGGCCTTTTTGTTCATGGCTGGATGCTGAATGTTTGCTGTTGAGCTCGGGGACAACAATGATGGACATCTTTATGCCGCCATGAAGCTGATGTCACTCTGGAGAATGCTTTTAATTCTTTGTTTTTAAGGTGCCAGTTTCAACCCAAATCACTTGTGTTAGTGCTTATGAAGAGCAGCTGCAGTGACTACCTCCACGTATTTTCCTCTCTAGTCACATGTTACACATTTTTCAGTGCATGTAACATTGGAGGAAATTTGCAGGCTGAAAATTGCAGTCCCAACCCTGCAAGGATCCTTCGGTGTCTCTAAAGAGGCAAATGGAGTCCAGCCCAGTTTCTGAGAGGCCATGTTACCTAGACACCAGACGCTTCACATTCTGTGGAGAAGCGACCGTGGACCTCAATCTTTAAATGGAAGGGCAGAAGCAGGACCCCCTTAACAGGGAGGAAGCCAGTCCAGGATTTGGGAGCACATCTCCAGTTTCTACTGAGCTGTATCTGGTGCCTTAAGCCTTTTATGTTCAAGATCAGTGCTGTCACTCCCCTCCCACCTGCCTCCCGGACCCTTCTACCAACCACCTGGACGTTCTTTGGCTGGCCCTGTAGACAGTGGTATGCGGGAACCAGTTCATTCTGCCTCACAAGAACCAAGTGTTCAATCCTCAGGAACTTTGCAAGCTGGTTGTTAAACACAGCCATTATTAAAAATTAAATTATATAAACTTGCAGTGCAGTCACACTAGAAAACAAAGTTAATGCTCAACACTCATCACTTCCTAATTATTTTATTATTATCTTCGCTCTTGAGATTATTTATGTCTATCATCTCTCTAGTGGAAATACTATATAATAGTGGCTACTGGGCATCCCTTCCCAACTCCCCATTCAGTAACATCACATTGGTAGCTTAAAATTGGCCACAATGGGAATATTTACACCACAGAGATTGGCAAATTGCTAAATCAGGGTTTTCCCCACCCCAGTTGCTGATTAAGCATTTACGGGTAACACACCATGCTTACAGGTGACTGCAGTTGACCAGAGATCACAGAACAGAGTGCATCAAATCTGTCTCTTCCCACACAGGCCCATGGTAGTTACAGGCCATGCACATAGAAAGCCTGGGATCTATGCCTGTGCCAAGTAGGAAACTCTTGACTAGTTAAAGGTTTTTAACTGTGCAGGCTTTCTTTGGCTTGATAGCTACTTTGGAGGAGTTTTGAGTCATCACTTTGCTGCGCAAGTTGCTTTTCATAACTTTATCCTGGCTTACCTTGACATCTGGTGTTTACTCCAAACTGAGATTTTGGGGAAGGGTGGTTGGAGGCCAAGGGCGGCTCCTAGAGACAGATGGGCAGAGCGTCTGCTTTGGCATCATCTACAGCATGGGCAGCAGTGGTCAGAACAGGCACCACTGACCTGCGGGTGGGCAGAGCCTGCCAACTCAGCCCTGCTGTTGGCATGAGGCAGAGGGGATCAAAGCTGGCAGTGGTCACAATAAGGGCACCCTCATTATGGAGTATGGTCACCCAAAAGGGATGAGTGGCTGTAGGGCTTTTTAGAAGGAAGCACGAATGGAATGATACAGTGCACACATGTCTCTAAATGCGCCTGTGTTTGAAGACAAGGCCACTGCATGTAGGGATTTCTAGCATCCAGAGCTTTATGTATCCTAATATATATCCTCACAGGAAAAACAAGAACAATAAGCAGAACTTTGTGGTGGAAAGTTATCTCTGTTGCCTAGAGGATAGATAGCAGTCAACAATCAATGCCTTTTCATTGTTCAAGTAAAGGAAGTTCACTGAATCTATTTTTCCAGAAAACATACACACACACAAAGATTTGAATTTGAATACTCCCACAAATTCATATTTCAGAATGGTGTTTCTCAAATCAGAATAGTTATTTAAAAGAAACTCAAAGGAAAAAGCAGACATTTCCACAATATGTCCTTGCTCTGTTGCAGTTCATAATTGTGAACTTTTGTGAATTGTCACAACCAAGGATGAATGACGGGAATATAACAGGTTGTGGAATTGGAGAACGTTACATCTTTGTTCCTAATGGCAAAACATGTTTTTTCTCATTTTCATCAGAATGTGTGATCCATGCCATTTGAAATCAAATTCCAAACACAATGAGCCATTAGTGTAATAGCTCATTACTAACAGCGGTCTTATAAATAATACATTCTTATCATGCACATGCAGCTCGCCGTGAAGCCAGCAAAAGGTATTTCAGGCCATCGAAGTTTCGTTGCGCCAGCGTGGCTGTAGATTAGAAGGACATCTCCATGTGAACCAAGATGGATGCCAATTTTCCCTGCCGAGAGTGAGGCTGGCCGTCTCTTTCTGCACATATGGTAGATGGATTGGTTAATCAGCGTCTGCTGAGTCTTGGGCCTAAAATTACAGAGAAGCCAGACAACTGTGGCTACGCAGCCTTTGTTCATGAGTGCAAACAAGACAAACAATCACTTGTTATTTGGGAAAAAAATTAAAATGTTTATTTTGGACTTTTATTAAAGTGTCGATGGCTTTATAAAACAGCTGTGTAAATCCAGCCTATACAGCTAGTATCATTGTGGGGTGGGGGTGGGGGGCTGTAAAGAAAAGAGTACGCATGGAAAAATTAATTTTTAAGAATTCCTCTTGTATTCCAGCATTAGGGAGAAAACAAAGGGAGTCTCACATTTATTTTTCAAACACATGTTTGAAAACAAATGACTTTCTACTAGAAGACACATTTGAGAATACTTTAATGCCTAATTTTTCTATGTGTCATATAAAAGACTGAGTATTGTTGTAGCTTAATTTTGTGCTTCAGTAAGTTCAAATATTAACCATTTTCTCTGACTGACATTTATGGGGTGCTACTGCATTCTTGGGACTAGGAAATGCCGATGATGAGTTCTTTTGCTTCCTGTACAGGATGGTTGTCTCAAGAAATACAGCGTGAACACTTGAGTAGGACCTAGTAAAGCTGGTTTCTAACAGGAGCTGCAGTCAAATCAGTCAACCAGAATTTGCTTAAAACCCAAGTTATAATTAACAGGAGGAATTATTTATGTACAATTTAGTTTTCTCTCTTTTCTAATTTTAGTGAAATATAATTGTATAACATTGTATAAGTTTAAGGTTTACAATGTAGCGATTTGATATATATATGATATGTATATACATACATATGATATATATTATATATACATATATATTTTATATATATATACACATATATACACACACAAGTATATATATATTGCACAATAATTACCACAAGAAGATTAGTTAATTACAGAACTATGCATTCTTTCTTGCTCTCTTTTAAAATTTTAAATGCTTTCCTTGCAGGGAAGAATGACATACAGAATTATTGAAGGGACATCATAAAGAATTTCAATCATAGATATCTATCAGTGTGGACTATGACAGAGTTCAATTTTGTTCATTTGTATCACTACCAATAATAGGTGTAGATGGGCTAATTACTCATTAGAAGATAACTTGTTTTCTCGAATTCTGACACTTCTGACACCAAATGTGTAGGGTTTTGCTTACACCAACCAAATTTTTAGCTCCCTAGATACCAACTGGGTGTCCTGTGATTCAGTGCTGATGCTACCTGGAGTTAGTGTGGATCTCGCAGGGTAAGGGCTCAGGCCCCCAAAACTGCCCCCACTTCAGGTGCCAGTCATAAGTCCCAGGTTGTCACCTGTACTTCTAACTGACTGGCTATGAATCAGGTTCCCACAGCCCCCTCCTTAGGGGTTGATAATTTGTTAGAATGGCTCACAGAACTCAGGGAAACACTTGACTTACTACTGCCTGCTTATTATAAAGACTACAACTCAGGAACAGCTACATGGAAAGGATGCATACAGCGAGGTGCAGGGGAAAGGGCCCTGAGCTTCCGTGTCCTCTCTGGGCATGTTTCCTCCCAGCATCTCCATGTGTTCACCAATCCAGAAACTCCTGATTCCCCTTGTTGAGGGGATTTTATGGTGGTTCCATTAATGATTCATTATATCATTGGCTACTGGTGATTGAAGTCAATCTCAAGCCCCTCCCCCCTCTCCAGAGGTCAGGGGGAGGTGCCAAAAGTTCCAACCCTCTAATCAATCACATGTTTGGTTTCCCTGACAATTAGCTCTCATTCTCCGGGAGTCACCTCGTTAGCATAAACATAGGTATTACCCAAAGGAGCTTATTAGGAAAAACAAAAGATGTTCCTCTCAGGAAATTACAAGTGTTTTAGGAACCAGGGATGAAGACCAAACATGTATTTCTTACTACATCAAACTGTCCCACTTATCTTCCCACTTGTGTATTCCTCATCAGAGGCCTAAATTAATGGGACTGTTGTAAGAGGTTCAGAACCAGGTATCTGTTCGGATGCTAGGAGGTGACGTATTTGTAAATCAGACCCACATGGTGAACCAGTGTTGCGAGTTTACTTCGCTCAAACATCCCCACCAAACCTCTTTGCTCACACCTCTTCCCCATAAGACCATCCAATCAAATAAATGAATGAATTCAAGAAAATCAAAGTTCCAATCTGAAAGAGTAGGTGACCATGAACATCTCTGAATCCAGGGTCAATCGGATGGAATGCCAGCTGGTCTTACTGAGACTGCATGGTGGAGGGGAAGAAAGTGGACAGAAAGGCTGGCCTTCCCGTGGGATAATTAAAGGATATGGGGCAGGTCTGGGCAAAGAGGACACATGTTCTTTCCCTCTAGAACTCTAGCAACTTCCCTGAGTTACGTATCCACTTCTAGGATTGTTCACAGTGGTCATCCATTGGACATTTTTTGGAGCTTGTTGTGTGTGCCGTGCATGGTGCTGGACACTAGAGCTTCTAAAGGAAAATATTCCTCCCTCCCTTAAATATCTCAAAGTGCCTGCCCCAAGCTACCAACCACCCGCATGCTGTGGGCTCCTGGAAGTTTCGTGATGAGAATTCATTTGGGGTCTGATAGAGTAACGAGATGTTTTGGATGTTTCAGGTGGAAGGTGTAGCTGTCGGGTTCATGAGTGTGTGCTCAAGAGTGAACATGCAGCTCCTGCATGAGTGCTTTGACCTGGGGCCCTTCCACGGACTCTGCATCCCACACCCCGATGATGTTCTGCAGCCACCAGAAGAGCTAAGCGTTAAAGGAAGCCAAGGTACAGTGGCTATCACAGGAACACTTCAGCAATTACATCCATGCCTTCTGTACCACTGTGCCTTTTGAGGAGTGATGGAACTAGATGGCTTATTTTATGTCTCCTTTTCCAGTTCCCTTTAAGGTATAGTTTCCATGGTTGATCATATCTGGTGCACTCATCTGTGAGCACAGATGGCCAGAAGTGCACAGGTGTAGACAGAAATGGTGGCCCTGCAGCTTAAGGTTCCCTAAATTCAGAATGCCTGCCTTAAGAATGTTCATTGTGAAATAATTGATAGTATTTCAGCATTTTACACACACACACACACATCAAAATATAATGTGTTTTTTCAAGTCAATAACTTGAGAAGTTCTTTATGCTTTTAAGTTTTAATCCCACCAATTAGTGCTTTTGTGTTTGTGTCTTTGACAAATTATTATATAGTACAGGTCTACTGCAAGTAGTCATTTTTAACTTCCTTGAATTATTTCTAGCCATATGAAATAATAAAAATTGATTTTTAAATATTGTCTGTATCAGGTTCTTCATGAAGTGAAATTAGGTAATCTCAGACTTTGGTATTTGATGAGGTCTTCCTACATCCATGGGTATCTTTGCAGGTAAAGTGTTTCCATTCTTAAATCAGACAGATGAAGGATATGTTAATTCACTTCTCTAAATCTGGGTTTCTTCCTTTGTAAAATAGGAATAATATTAATACCTCCTACATGAGGGTGTTGTGAAGTTTCACTGAGATTACTCATGTCAAGGGCTTTACTCTGTCTTTATTTTTTTTTTTTTAAGATTTTATTTATTTTGAGAGAGAGAGCATGAGCAAGGGGGAAGGGCAGAGGGAGAAGAAGAAGCAGACTGTCCACTGAGCTGGGAGCCTGATGGATGCAGGGCTCGATTCTAGGACCATGGGATCATGACCTGAGCCGAAGGCAGACACTTAACCGACTGAGCCACCCAGGCACCCCTTTACTCTGTGTCTTGAGCCGACTTGGTGCTCATTAAATGTTGACCATCATTGTTAGTGATAGTTACTTCTTTGTGATTGGCCTTTCACCTACTTGAGCCTTCTAAGGTTAAAATCAAGGCATTTTGAATTGCTCTGCTTTCTCATGTTTGAAGGATGATATCAAGGTTGTTCAAAAATAGGAAGAAGAACACACTGGGCAGTGGCAAAGGACTTGTCAATGTAAGCAATGGCAGGTGTCTATCTGGCTGATCTTATCCCCTCATTGAGAACCATATGCATGGATGTACAAAGCTTATGAATGTTCACACTCATTACAGAGAACTTACAGAGCCACAGATGGAGAGGTGTTTCCTTTTTGTACTGAGGACCACACTCTTCCTAAAAGAAAGGTTTGAAGTCATTATTTTTTAATAGTGAAAGCTGGCTTGCCCATGCTTCTTAGCAAAGAGATACTAGAGTGTCCTAAAGAACTTTTCAGCATGACACAATCCTGAACCATAAGTTATCTTTGTCACTTTCAAGTGCATAAATTCTTCTTGAAGGCAGCATTAAATAGGTTTTATGGCTTGATTTTTTCATGTGTAAAATGGAGATAAAAATAGTATCTAACCCAAAAAGTTGTTGGGAAGACTAAATGTTAGAATCTACGTGATGTGCTCAGCTCAGTGCCAAGCACAGAGTAAGTCCTCAAGTATTTCCACCTGTGACTATTGTTATAAAAAACAAGTTGAAAAGATAAAATCCTTTCCAGTGTGTTTGTGAGTAGCCCTGAGACAACTATGATGTTCCATACATAGAATGAATGGAAAATTCCTATCTTAGAAACTATATGGGGAAAACAAAATTCAAAATTTAGGCTGAACCCTGGACTTTAAAACACACACTTTAAAGCCCAGATATGGGAGCTGAAGGAAGTCTTACTTCTTTCTACCACCTTTAATATTTTTACTTAAAATTCCTTATCTAGGACAAAATGGGAAGTAAAGGAAATAGGAAAACTTCTCTTGTTATCCTCTGTGCCTTGTTTATTTTTGAAAATCCAGCTTTATGTTCACTGATACAAAGATGATTATGAAATCGTCATCAGGGAGCACTATTATAGGCTTCCAAATAACTCAGGGATGGATTCACAAATCATCATCAGCTTATTATATCTAAGAAAAGAGTCATCAACACATTTTGCTGCCATCTTCCTTCAACAACAACAAAGAATGAGACTCCAGAGAAAATTCTAAATGTGCTATGATCTACCTTTCATTGTTTTTCTGATGAAAGTCTCAAGTTAAAAGAAATATAATTTCTCTAAAATATGAACTAAAATTCTTGTTTCAAATGAGCACACATCATTGTGCTTTATACCTTGTATTTTGCTTAGTACTTTTTACTTTTCAAAGGATTGTCATATATATTATCTCATTTTATCCTCGTAACTTGGTATAGGAGACTAGGACAGGTAACATTGTTTCCTTTTTATACCCGTCCAAGCTCATGCAAGGTTTTCAAGCTCATCAGGGGTGGACGGACCTAGAACCCAGCCCCAGGCCTCTCTGCTTGGTAAGGGGACTTTTTATCTTGGGTGGCCTTGTAAACTCCAGTGGTGTGTCTACTACACTGGATACATGATCAGCTTTCTTCACTTAAATAAGTTATGTAATGAGTTACCACTTTAAGGAATTCTCAGTGGCCCACCCATTTCCTTCAGGCTTGTGTGTGTGTGCATGTACTCTGGACAACTTCCATGTGCTGGAATCTTCACCTTTGTGTCTGTGGGGTTTGCCAGAACTATGGAAGGCCACTCTGCCCCATGCAAGAGGCAGGCTGGAAGTGCCAGGAAGTTAACACTCCAGGAGTAGCTTCTGCTTCCCTGTCTCATGTCCCTGTCCCCCTATGCCTCTGTCTCGATCAACTCCTGAATAAACAGTTGTACTGGAGTCCTTGACTCAAGGTCTGCTTCTGAGGGAACCCACACCAGGACACTGCCTGCCTAGTCTTTTCCCATCAGCCATGAAAACATTTATTTTTACACAACTGTCAGGAGTCCAGGTGTAAATACCCCAGCTCCCTCACTTCTCAGGTGGGATAACTCTTCGACATTAGTTTTGTACTGTTTCCCAGAGTTCCTCTATGGGATTGGTTCCAGCTGTCCACAGTGGTAATCTGTGTAATGACACGTTGCTTACTAGCTGCCTTTTCTTCCCTTTCTTTCTTCCTCACCACCCTACTGATGCTTCCAGGAATCACCTCCCAAATAAACCACTTGTTCTCAAATCCTTGCTTCAAGGTCTATGCTTTCCCCACCAGCTGTGAAACTTGCAATACCACACCAACCCTTCTGAGCAGATTAATGTCAAGGCTCAACATTCTTAAGCTAATATAGTGGCCCTCCCTCTTTAGCTACTTACCCACATTATAATCAGCCTACTATCTATTTGTTACTTCAGCCATGTCACAAGTTTTCATTGTATCTAAAAAATTTAACCATGCACATTCAATTTGCATTTTACTTGAATAACTTGTATATGTTTCCATTTTTCAGCCACTCATTTTGCATATATAACCTTTTGCACACACTTGTAAATTTTGATTTTTATCTACTAAACCTTGGGACTACACTGGGACCAGTTAGAACAAAGTCTGAAGAGGCAGATTTTGTCCCAATATAAAGAAACTCTAGTAAAAGTTTATTTATTTATTTATTTTGTGTAGTGAAAAGCCTAGTTTAGAAGTAGCAATTTCTCCCAATTTTGGAAGAACTCATTAAGAAACAGTCATAGATGCTTAGGAAAAGATTTTCTTGTTGTGTGGGAGATTGTACTAAATGAGATTTAAGATCCCCTAAGATGCTAAGACTCTGAAAGCTTAGTGAACGTACATTAGGATATTGCATATGCCTGATAGTTTATGTGTATTTTCTTCCGGTAACAATAAAATGGCTCAAAATAGTTTTTTTTTTTTTTTTTCCAGTTGGCCCCCCACTACTGGCCCTGCCCAGCATTTGAAAGTCATGCTGTGTCTTTTATTCACTGCATCATCACAGTAAAGACTTTGGAATCAGAACTGAGCTGGCAAATTTCTTGGTGATGCATAAGGCACAATAGGGCACAGCCTGCGTTTCCACAGCTGTATTGGCATCGCCACATTTACTGGTTAAAATTAGAAAAAAAAAAAAAGGCAAAAAGCAATTTTTGTTTGTCATATAGGCTGGTGTGACCTGGGGAGCAGGAGTCTCAGGCTCAGATCTGTGAATCTCATTATGCACCCAGGGCCCACTGTGCAAGACTCTCTGTGGAACTGATGTGCCCTTGGCAGGGAGAAACTTAGTTCTGTGTAACAGATTTGTGGGCTTTCAAAAGAATAATCAGTGTAGCCCCTTGTAACCAAAGCACTCAGGAAAAGTATTGCTTACTAGATATTTAAAAGGCCCTTCAAAGTATGATTTTCATAATGTATCCATATAAAACATAGCAATATTGTCTTTTAAATTTTAAAATTTAAATTAAATTAAAAAATTACTTTTGTCAGGAAATGTTTCTTTATGTTTTATTTAATTTTCTTTTCTTTGGACTTACATTTGCTTCTTACCTCAGATTCTCTCTGTAGGAGGAAGAAACATCTGAAACCAGTTTCCAGTGCCAGAGCTAAGAAACAATGGCCAAATCAAATCTTATTTGTGTATCAAATAGCCTTTTAGCTTCTCTTCCTAAGGTTCCATTTTATATGCCTGGGTTGCCTTCTGTTTCACTTTATTTTTCTTTTAACATGGATTCCAAATATGGATGAAACACTTGTGTTTAGAGTATAGCAGTATTTCTGCTAAAATATTTGCATTATATATCTCAGAACACTATTTTAACACCCAGTACATTCTGTAGTTATTTAGTGACCCACTAGGACTCCGTATTAGTTTGCTGGGGCTACCCTAAACAAAGTACCACAGATTGGGGAGCTTAAACAATAGAAATTAATTTTCCTCACAGTTCCGGAGGCTAGAAGTCCCAAGATCAAGGTATAGGTGAGGTTAGTTTCTCCTGAGGCCTCTCTCCTTGGCTGGTCGATGCTGTGTCTTCTCCCTGTGTCTCTCACATGGTCTTCTCTTTTTCCCTGTTTGTGTCCTAATCTTCTTATAAGGACTCCAGTAATATTGGATTAGGGCCCACCCATATGACCTCATTTTATTTGAATTATCTCTTTAAAGACACTATCTCCAAATATTGTCATATTCTGAGGTGCTGGGGGTGAAGACTTTAATATATGAATTTTTGCAGGCACAATTCAGCCCTAACACTTAGGGTCGTGTGTTAACAGTTCCCTGGAGCCTTGTGGGCAAGACTACAAGGCCACAGCAATTATGCAGATAGTGGCAACAAAGTCTGCTCTACTTGATGCTCATACAAAGCCTGAGACACCAACTCATATTTATCACAATCTGAATATTATTGTGTTTTTGTAGCTGCTAAATTTGTTTTTGGTATATGAAGGTAACAAAATTGCATTCTTTCAAAGCTTTAGCCACTCTTGCCAACTTTTCTTTTCTAGAATTAGCCATGTGAGTTCTGATGCTTTGCTAGAGATGTTGATAAAACAAGTATATAAGGGTGCCTGGGTGGCTCAGTTGGTTGGGCGACTGCCTTCGGCTCAGGTCATGATCCTGGAGTCCCTGGATCGAGTCCCGCATCGGGCTCCCTGCTCGGCGGGGAGTCTGCTTCTCCCTCTCCCGCTCCCCCCTCTTGTGCTCTTTCTCTCTCACTCTCTCTCTCAAATAAATAAATAAAATCTTTAAAAAAAAAAAAAAAACAAGTATATAATACCAGACCTATGCCCAACTCGTGTGATTATCTCCAAGATTGACAGCTTGAACTCTTACAGGGGTTCTCAAGGTGGAGCCTTTGGACTGGTAACATACCAGGAAGATGATGCAGACTTGAAACCCAGTCTTGTTGTCAGGGACACTGCCTCAAAAGTCTTGGTGAGCCTTTTCATATCAATTGACCCTTGAACAACAAGGGTCTGTGTGCCCCCCCATGCCTACCCCCCACCCCCGGGAAAACTTTTGACTCTCCAGAAACTTAGCTACTAATAGCCTTCTGTTGACCGGAAGTCTTCCAGATAATCTAAACAGTCAATTAACACATATTTTGTATGTTGTATGTATTATCTACTATATTCTTACAATAAAGTAAGCTAGAGAAAAGAAAGTGTTATTAAAATTGTAAGGAAGAGGAAATACATTTACAGCACTGTACCGTATTTATATACATATAAAAAAAAATCCATGTGTACCTGGACCCACACAGTTCACACCCCTGTTTAGGGGTCAGCTGTATTTAACAAAATCTGTTGCTGATTTTTCCATCTTAATTCAAGTACTGCTTTCTGCGTCCTTTTGAATGCTTTTAAAAGCATCAGCGACAAATGATGGCACCCAGTTAAGAGTGTTATTTTGCAGAGAGCAGGATGACTGGGGACCATATTCATATTCTCCTGTTCAGCACTAGGAAGGACTTGTGTTATGACTGGTGTGCTTGCTACCAGTCATTTCACAATGGTAGAAATACAAACACATTTTTATATAGGGCCTTGAGGTCATTGAAAGAAAAGTGGTTTTATTTATGTTCGTTATGATCATTATGTGCTGGGATTATTTTCTCAGTAGGTGATGTCTGTTTTGCCCATATTTATGATGCAGGGGAGAAGGCATTTAATGAATTTCAAGAGTGTATTTGACTGTAAAACACATCTCTCTTAGTATATTCACATGTAAATAGCCCTTTTATTTGTTCTCTTGGTGACCTTTCTTCTTTTGGGGGTAGATCACAGTTTGTTGTTGTTTGCCATTTCCAAATGGGAGGATGAATGATAATAATGAAAGATTATGCAAAAAATCCACGTTTAAAATAATGTTGATATGCCACTTGTGTTGCAGGATAATTATAGTAATTTGGCTATTACTCTATATGGAGTCAGGAGTTAGTTGCTAGAAAACACGGTGATAGGGGTGATTCAGGGGATTTTCATCCCAACAGGCTGTTTGATCCTGCTGACTTTTCTCTTGAAAATCAATTGCTTGCGGTGAATACTCTGAATTCCCCCTTGATTAAATTGGCTGCCGGTGGGCTGCACCCATTGCACTGGGGTCACTGTGAGTTCTGTGTCTGTTTACACAGGGTTTTTGACAACTCTTAAAGTATCATGGACCAAATTTAATCTGAGCAAAGCAACTAAGGAAGCAATTACTAAAAATCACAGTCTTTGCAAATGACAACAAACAAAGGAAAATGTACTAATTCTAAGCCCAACATGAAGCCAGTTATTTTGCTACTGGGTTGCAGGCCCTTTCTCCACTGAATATTGCTCTGGCTCTTGGTGTTTTTAGTCTTCAGGGAATGTGTATAGCTGGCTTAATGGAAGACCTGGGACAGTCACCTTGGAAGCTGGCTCTGACTTCAGGTTTATCTTTGACAATGTTCCATTTCCCCCCTCAAAGTTATTAATTTATTCAGATCTTCTATTTCTTTTGAATCAACTTTAGGAGATTAGATTTTCCTAGGAAAGCATCATTTCATATACGAAGATTTAAATATTATTAGAATACAGTTGTGTGTGTATGTGTATATATATGTATATATCTCTCTCATCTCTCTCATGTATACCTATGTATGTATATACAGACATATATATGTACACATACATACATACTATTAAAAATGATTAAAGAAAACAAAGTTTATTTAACACTTCATGAAGTAGATCCTCTCCTTTTGGAGAACTATAAAATGGGGCCATAGATTTTATAGGATAAAGAATAAAGAACAAGGAAAAGAAAAATAAAATATATCTGATGGGCTGGGGCCTCACAAGTTAGCCTGGTTTAGGGTGAGAAGACCCAGGGTTGATTTGGCTTTTGGAGATTGACTGATTGGATATACTGCCTTTCTGGTCAGGTGGAACATTTGTAGGGACAAGAAGGTTATGTAAGTTTCAGTTTGCTGATGGGGCACCCCAGGCAGAAGCAACTCCATCCTGGGCCTACAAAATTTTATATGTATGTATATGTGTGTATATATGAATATATATGTATACAATATTCTGTATTACATATAATTATTATAATTATTAAGTTATAAATAACTTATATTTGTATTTACTTGATTTTTGGTTTCTATTTATATAATATGTCTAACTCCATGTGGAAAACGGCTTCCTTTTTTTATTGAGTGCTCATTTCAATCTTGAGATAGTTTAGAGAAAAGAGAAACATAAGCAAATCACAAAGCTAACTAAGCAAAAAATATTATTTATCATAGGTGTGAGAAAATATTCAGCATCCCTAAAACTGAAATGCACATAAAAACCCGAGATCTTTTTCTCCCCTTTTTTGCATACTAAGTTATAAGTATGTATTATAATTAAGATATTTTGTCCTGGGCAAGGAGCTTGGTAACTAGCACTCCGAATTTCTGACAGATGGGAGGGTTGGCTGATAGGATACTCTGGAATACAGTGTAGAAATGATTTCTATTCTTTAACTTCAACTGTAGCAAGTCTGAGGAAATAATCCTAAATCTGTAAAGAGATACACACTCAAGACTATTCACTAAGCTTAATCATAATACTAAAAATAAACAAACAAGCAAATATCCAAATGAATAAACAAGTTTGTAAAACCCCAAATCTCCCACAAGAGAGGGATGGCTAAACTTGTGGGTAGCCACAGGACAGCTGTGCAGCAGCCTTTTAAAAGGTTACAAAGAGTGAAGGGAAATGGTTATGATATAATCTCATGTGAAAAAAATCAATGCAAAACGAATTGAAATCTGAGGAAAACTGCCTAAGAAACATGTGCTATGAAGAGCCCTGGGAGGGAGTGAATTAAAATGACAAAATTAACTGAGTCACAGAAGTAACTCGAGGACAATGCTTTTATTTCCTCCATTTTTTTAAAATGTGAAAACAATCTTAAATTTACCTAAAAGTTGCAGGTACTTTTTTTCTTCTTGAACCATCTGAAAATAAGATGCTGATGTCCTACTGAGTCACTTGTGAATACTTTAGTATGTGTTTCCTACAGAGGACAGTCTCCTTTACAGCCCCAAACATCCATCAAGATCAAAGAATTAACTTGAATATGTTACTCCCAATTAATCCGCAGTCCACAGACCTTATTCAAGTTCCCCTATTTGTCCCAATAATGCCATCCTTCATAGCAGAAAGATCCGGTCCACAATGACAGACTGCATTGAGTTGCTCTGTTATCTTTCATTTTGGAACAGTTCCTCTGAGTTTCCTTGAATATGATGCCCTAAACACTTTTGAAGATGATAGGCCCCTGCTTCTGTAGATTGTACTTGAATCTGTGTTTGTCTGCTGTCTCCTCCTGATGAGATTCAAGTTGTGCACACCTGGGAGGACTAGCATAGAAGGGACTGGGTTCTCATTGCACCCTATCTGGTATTACACATTTTCAGTCTGTCCCATTAAGTGTGTGGTCGCTTTGATCACTTGATTGAAGTGACTCTTGTAGGCAAAGAATTAATGTTGTTTTAGCTTATTCCAGCCAGTGCAGAGATCTGTAATAATGTCTCCATTCCGGATCTCTATATTGATTCTGCCCTGATTCTCATTTGGAATCAGCAGCTTTGCTGATGCTATTTTAACCATCTCATGGAATTTCAGCTTCACTCTGCCCAGCATCCCAGCACGGGCACTTGCTGCTGCCGCAAATGTCTCCTTAGGTAGATAACACTCTCGGTGTCCCAAGTGAGTCAGTCCTTCTGTGCAGGATCTGTCCCTAGCCTCCAATATTGGCTGCTGTGAGGTCCATTGCAGGCAAATTGTTCCTGACTCTGCTTGTAGCCAAAATAGACTTCACCCTGGTGGGCACTATTGTCTGTCACCCCTAACTAGGGGGATTGAGATCTCGACATGCCCACTCTGGAGCTTGACCTACAATTTCTTCTCTAGTATAGCTGGTTATAGCTCCTCCTTCTCCTCTTTGCTTTTTCACCCTCTCCTAAAAAGAAAAAAAAAGATTATTTTGTTTGATCTTTCCAAAGAGCTAGCTCTTAGATTTATCTACCGAGTCTATGGCTTTCTTTTTAAATTTATTAATACTGGCTTTTATTCCTATGACCTCCTTTCTCTTAATTTCTTTGGATGTGTTTTGGTGCTCCTATTCTGGTTGCTTGATTAATTTATTTTTGTTTCTTCTTGTTTGATATAAAAAGCATTTGTTGAGAAGAAAAACTTTTCTTCTACCAACTCAAGTTTGAGTGGTCAGGGACCTGCAAATTTACAGACAATAGACAGGTTAACAGGAAAAAAGTTTATTGTGCATGCAGAAATGCTCTATAGTGGTGAGCAACTCACCGGAATAGCCAGAGGTAAAGAGGTATATATCAATTTAACAATGCGGGGAGGGTTAGGGTTTCAGTGGGAAGATACAGAAGGTTCTATTGGGTTTTTAATGCTAATGGGATTGTGCCATTGAACTTGCCATGGATGGAATCATACTGGAACTTGTAGAATGTGTAGTTGAGGTCAATGAAGGGGTCATCGATGGTAACAGTATCCACTTTGCCAGAGTTAAAAGGAGCTCTGGTGGGGTGCCTGGGTGGCGCAATCAGTTAAGTGGCCAACTATTGGTTCCGGCTCAGGTTGTGATCTCAGGATCCTGAGATTGAGCCCTGTGTCGGGCTCCTCAGTCAGTGCAGAGTCTGCTTCAGATTCTCTCTCCCTCTCCCCTTGTCCCTCCCATTCATGCTCTCTCTCTCTTTCTCTCTCAAATAGATTTTTTTAAAAAATAGGAGCACTGGTGACTAGGCGCTCAGTGTGGCTGAGAACTCCGTTTTCTCTGACCATCACCATTGTGTCTTAGGAGTGCTGCTGGCATTGCAGAAGAAAATGCAGCTGTCTATTGACTTGGGAGGAGCAGAGAGCCTGCTTTGCTGGAATTTTATAAGTTTAAATTAGATCTTTAAATGTTTCTTGAGGCTAGAATGCCAGGACAAGAACTCACCACCAGATTTCACTGTAGTAACTATAGATTTGGGTGAGTTCCTTTCTTCTCAAAGTCCCCTAAAAGATCCTTCCTTACTCACCTGTAATGCTGGGAAACCTGTAAGGCAGTGGCAGATACCCAAGAGGGCTTTATAGACATTAGATCCATAAAATCAACCTTATTTCCTTAAAACTATCTAGTTGTATTTGATTTTACACGTGTCATTCTTAAATATGACATTCCAATCAAAGCCTTGATCATATAACCAGTGTTTCCAGTTATGTCCTGTTTACAAAAGAACAGATTCTTACTCAACCTGTGAAAATAACTATATTGCCATGAAAATTAGAATACTCAATAAGAGTTTCCAAATTCTGGAGGGATGAGGCAGGGAGAAAAAAAAAAGTGTTTTCAAAAGTATAATCTACTAAATTGTTGAAAGTTAAAAATACCTTAAGAGCAAAAAGAAAGTGGTTCCTTAAAGCCAGGAGCAATATTTTAAAGAAATGATGTTATACCCTTCATCAGTTCATTTTGTACTATGTAATTAATTTTTGTTCTCCTTGGTCTGATATGGGTTAGCAGTTTCATGAACCCATCAGCTTGCCCACTCGAGATTTGTAACTCCTTGCTCAGTCCAGTCATATGCGCTCACTGTTAGTCAATGCTACCAGAAGCCTATACTCTAGAGTGCCTGACATAGTCCCTTTTCCATGGGTCTTTGAGAGAGTTCCTCTTGCTGAAGACAAGCGTCCTGGCTTGCGGCTGATTGTAAGAGTTTCCAAGGAAGCATCAAGACAACCAATAACTATCTGCAGATGGCGGAAGACTTAACTGTCTGTGGCTAAAGATCTTATGAGAGTTCATTATGAAATTAACATAATTGGCAAGGAACTTTTGTTGTTTCTGTGGCATGCTGCATTTGAAAATAATAACTAGAGTGTTGATAGCGTTATATTATTGTTGTGTCTAATATGAGGCTAAGCAGTACCAGGACATATGGACAGTGAGGAAGCTGACAAATTTCTAGGAGCTTCATATAATCCCAGAAGTATTTACCCACACAAATACAACCTAGGGAAAGTTAAACATCTCTTCTTATTTGACAGTGTTTTTTATGCTATTCAATGTATCTAATTAATTTTTGATATCTCTCATTTTACAAGGAGAAGAAGAAATCCCTTGAGAATTTTCCAGGGGCCCTCTGGGAAGTCAGTTAAGGATCAAGATGTTACTTAGGATTCGATTTTGAGAAAGCAAAATACCAAAAGTTGTCAAATATCTTAAAAGGTTTGAACACCTGATTTTATATGATCACAGGTTGCTGTGAAAAAATACTTAATTAGGGTGCCTTGCCTCAGTTGGTTAAGTGTTGGCCTTGAGCTCAGGTCATGATCCCACAGTCCTGGGATCAAGCCCCAAGTCAGGCTCCCTGCTTGGTGGGGAGCCTGTTTCTTCCTCTCCCACTCCCCGTTTGTGCCCTCTCTTGCTCGCTTGCTCTCAAATAAATAAATAAATGAAATCTTTAAACAATACTTAATTACCTATTTAATCAATGTAACCATAAATAATTCAGAAATAACTACAGGAGGTAACAATTTTAACAAACAAACAAATTTACCTTAAGACATTTTAAAACCAGTTTATCTGTGGAGCACCTGGCTGGCTCAGTCTGTGGAAAGTGCTCCTCTTGATCTTGGGGTTGAGTTTGAGCCCCATGTTGGGTGTAGGGATTATTCAAAAAAATAAAATCTTCAAAAAAAATTTAAAAACTCAGTTTATCTGATTTCCCACATAAACTTGCAAGTCAGCTCACAAATAATAATTTTAAAGATTTTTTAAAAAATTTGTTTGACAGAGAGCGAGAGAGAACACAAGCAGGGGGAGTGGCAGGCAGAGGGAGAACCAGGCTCCCCACTGAACAGGGAGCCTGATGCAATGCAGGGCTCCATCCCAGGACCCTGGGATCATGACCTGAGCCAAAGGCAGACGCTTAACTGACTGAGCCACCCAGGCACCCTCAAAATAATAATTTGAGATCTTGAATGGGATTGCTTTGAACCTATAGATCAGTGTGTGTGGGGGGACTGACATCTTTACAATGTAGTAAGATATCTAATCTCTGAACATAGTATATTCCTCAGTTTATTTCTGTCCTCTTTAATTTCTTTTCACAATGTTTTATACTTTTTGCAATATATGCTTTTCACATCTGTTGTTAGATTCATTCCTAGGTATTTAATACTTTCACACTTTTGGAAAATTTATCTTTAAAAATTTTTGTTTTCAAGGGCGCCTGGGTGGCTCAGTTGGTTAAGCGACTGCCTTCGGCTCAGGTCATGATCCCAGAGTCCTGGGATCAAGTCCCACATCAGGCTCCCGGCTCAGCGGGGAGCCTGCTTCTCCCTCTGACCCTATCCCCTCTCATGCTGTTTCTCTCTCTCTCTCTCTCTAATAAATAAATAAAATCTTTAAAAAAAAATTTTGTTTTCAAATTGTTTATTGCTGTTATATAGAAATGCAATTTGTTTTGGATGTTGACCTTATATCACCAACCTTTCTGCACTGATTTATTAATTCTATGATTTATCTGCAGATTCTTTTGGATTTTTCTGTATAATGTGAGTTTTTATTTATTTTCCAATCCTTATTATTTTTATTTCTTTTTCATGCACTGATTAATACCTTGAATAGAAATGGTGTTAGCAGGCATCCTCTTGTTGTTCTTAATATGAAATGGAAAGCTCTGAATATATTACAATTAAGGATAGCTTTGTGAATACCCATTATCAGATTAAGAAAGTTTCTGTATTTATGATTTGCTAAGAAATTTATCAAGAATGGTTGTTGTTGTTGTTGTTTTAATTGAATTGAATTCTATAAAATACTTTTTTTCTGTATTTACTGAGTTGATCATATGATTCTTCATTATTCTGTTAATGAGGTAAATTACATTGATTAATTTTTATATGTTAACTATTTTGTTAATATTAGACTTATTATTCTTTTTATGCAGTGCTGGATTCTTTGCTAATGTTTTGTTGAGGATTTTTGCAGGTATGTTCCATGAGTAAGAGGGGTCTGTAATTTTCAGTTCTTGAAATGTCTTTGCCAAACTTTGGAAATGAGGTTCTGTTGGCCTCACAAAACAATTTGAGCAATATTCTTCCTTCTTCTCTTTTTGGAAGTTTATGCAAGGCTAGAGATATTTATTCTTTAAATGTTTTGTAGAATTTGCCAGGGAAGCTGTCTAAACCTGGTGGGCTTTTGGGGGAAGGTTTTTGATTGCAGTTTCAATTTTTTTAAATTGTAGAACTAGTCTTTGTCTGTTTGGTAGTTTGTAATTTTTTTATCAGAACTTGTACATTTCCTTTACATTTTCAAATGCATTAGGATAAAACCGAAGCCATTCTTCATTTTTTCCTATTACACTTTTACTGTTCATAAGCTCTATAGTGACACTGCCTTTTTCAAAATTCCTGACCTTGATTATGTTTATTCTCCTGTCTCAAACAGTCTTGCTAGTCGTTTGTCAATTTTATTAGTCTTTTTTTGGGGGGGGGTATTTTTTATTTTTTTAATTACTGTGTATTAATTTAATTGCATTGAAGTCAGAGAACCTACCCTGTGTGATTTTAATCCTTTAAACTTTGTTGAACATATGGTCAAGTTTTGAAAACATTCCTATTTTGTCTATCAAAATAGTGTATATCCTATAGTTGTTAGGTGTAGGGTTCTAGATAAATCAGTCACATTTGATAAAATGTTGCCCAATATTTCATCCTTATTGACTTCATCACTTATTTGATCAATTAATGAGAAATATGTTAAAATCTCCTGCTTTGATTATGGGTGTACTGATTTCTACTCATAGCCTATCATTTTTCATTATATATTTTGAATCTGTGTTATTAAGTGTATAGTTTTTAGATTATATCTTCTTTGAACTTTTTAAAAAATCAGTTATGAAGTATCCTCTTCATCTTTAGTGATCTTTTTTTTGTCTTAAAGTCTACTTTTTCTGATTTTAATACAGCCATACCTACTTTCTTTGATACATATTTGCATACCATATCTTTTTCCATTCTTTTATTTTCATTCTTCCTATTTCCTTACATTTTAGGTGTGTCTTTTATAAACAGCATAGAGTTTAGTTGTTGTTTTTAATCTAGAGTGACAACTGATGTCTTTTAATTAGAATATTTAGTCCATTTATACTTAATCTTCTTATGGGTTTATATCTACCATCTTACTTTATAGATGTCTCCTATGTTTTTATGTTTCATTACTGCCATTATTTATTTGTGCTTTTTCCTTTATTAATCTCCCCAGTGTCAATTTAATTAGTATTTTTAAAGAACCAGGCTTGGTTGATTCTCTCTATTATCTTTTGTGATTTCATCAGTAATCCATTACCACAGTACTGCTTCCAGCCAATAGCCACAAAACCACAGTGGCATACCACAATAAGCATGTTTTGCTGATACAGCTAGGGTCAGTTAGGCAGCTCTCCTGATCTTAGCTGGGTCTTCTCACATGTCTTGGGGTTGGTTGCTGTTGGCTGATTTAGGCTGGCCTTGGCTCTGCTCCATGTGCCTCTCATCCTTTAGCAGGCTAGATTGGGCATGTTGTTATGGTGACCAAAAGGTGCAGGAGACCAAGTAGAAACACACATGGCCTCTTGAGGTCTAGGCTTTGAACTAACATATGTTATTTATCTAAAGCAGGTCACATTGCTGAGCCCA
The DNA here is from genome assembly GCF_002201575.2 of Neomonachus schauinslandi. Taxonomy (NCBI): domain Eukaryota; kingdom Metazoa; phylum Chordata; class Mammalia; order Carnivora; family Phocidae; genus Neomonachus; species Neomonachus schauinslandi. The sequence goes on along the minus strand of NC_058412.1, from coordinate 93,337,693 downwards.
GAATCAGGATAGGATACTTACATAGCAAAGGGCCTACATCCAGGGAGGGTGAAAAATCAGCATCATCATTTCAACCCTTGTTCATTTTCATGGTCTTCTTTCTGAAACTGTCTTATTGGAGACACAAACTCCAATTTAGCCTGGAGGAGGCTAAAACCTATAGTCTCATCTCAAGAGTGTGATATGGGAATTACCAGGGCACGAAGCTCAAGTTGATCATACTGTATGGCTTGGAGTCTGCACTGCAGTCCAGTTGGGAGGAGTTTCCTTGAAAAATAAGAAAAAAGCCCTTTATCCTCCTTTCATGCAGCCTGCCTAGTGTTTTCCTTTGTATCATTGTGGACTTCATCATCAGCCTCTTGCTGTTCATTCAGCCATTCAGTAAATACTGAGTACTTCCCATATACTAGATTTTAGGAGTCTAGTACTGGTGAGTCTAGTACCGTCTAATGGCAGGATAAATAAGCTGGACAAATTAATTTACAATAAGAGAAGTGTTTTGAAGGCTAGAAAATTGTGGTGGGACCACGGCAGAATTATATCTAAGTCATCTTGAGAGCATCAGCTTAGAATTCACAGGAAAAAAAGCTTTTGAGTCAAAACTTCAAAAACTAATTGGGGCTTTCTAGGTGAATAAGCAGAAAGATTTTCCTAGCAGAGGGAACAAAATGTGCAAAATAAGGAGGTATTAGAAACCATCGCTTATGAAGGGAATGTACAAGTTCAGGGCTGCTAGAGCATGAAGTGAGGGATTGACAAGAGATGAAGCAGGACAGGAGATTGAGGTGAGGCAATGAAGGCTTTCATGCCTTGCAAAAGAGTTTAGATTAATTTATTCAAAACATACCGGATGGTGTTCCATTGGGAAGCTTTTTTTTTTTTTTTAAGATCTTTTTATTTATTTGACAGAGAGAGACACAGAGAGAGAGAGAACACAAGCAGGGGGAGTGGGAGAGGGAGAAGCAGGCTTCCCGTGGAGCAGAGAGCCCGATGCGGGGCTTGATCCCAGGACTCTGGGATCATGACCTGAGCCGAAGGCAGACGCTTAACGACTGAGCCACCCAGTGCCACTCCATTGGGAATCTTTAATTAGAAAGGGAGCCATGGTCGACTTCTAGTTCACAGAAAGACTTTCCAACAGCCACTAGAGTGTCCAGGAAAGAGAAGAGGAGGGACTGAATCAAAACAGTGACTGTGGATGAACCTGAGATATTTTGGAGAATTAATGGAATTTGATATTTTACTGCATATGGAGAAAAGGAGGGTTATAGAAAAGGGAAAAGTCAAGGATGACTGCAGAAATTAAGTGGATGGTGGGACCATTTTGTGAAATGGGAATAATAAAAGTGAAGGAATTATATGATGGAGATGCTGTGATTTCGGATTTGGATGAGTTGAGTTTGATCTTCCTAGTAAGCATTTGGATGGATACACAGCACTCCTTCAGCTAGCTACAGGTGCCTTTTGAGGTACACTGAAATATTACCTCCCAAAAGATGTCCACATTCTAATCCCTGGAACCTGTAAATATTACCTTGGTTCTGGAAAAAGAGTATTTGTAGGTGTGATAAAGGATCTCTAGATGAGATTATCCTGGGTTATCTGAGGGGCCCAAATGCTATCACAAGTGTCCTTATGAGAGAGAGACAGAGGGAGGTAACACAGACAGGAGGAGGCTGTGACCACAAAGACAGAGGTTGGAGTGATGTGGCCACATGGCAAGGAATGCTGGCAGTCACTGTAAGCTGGAAGAGGCAAAAACAGCCTCTCCCCTAGAGCCTCTGGAGGGAGTGTGTCCCTGCCGACACCTTAATTTCTGCTCAGGGATACTGATTTTGGACTCTGGCTTCCAGAACTGTGAGAGAATACATTTTTATCATTAAGCCACCAAGTGAGTGATAATTTGTTACAGCAGCCCCAGGAAAGTAACACAATTACAAAGAAGACCACAGGGCCAGAGGCAAACCAAGGAAGGAAAACATACCAAGAAATAACGGTGTCTTCACTCTTCAGCAAAACTCCTAGAAAGAGTTGTCTGCTCATTATTTCCATTCTCTTTTATTGTCTCGAGGCTACTTCTTAGCCTTCGGGTCTCAACTTAAATGTTTGGAAGGACTTCGACCACTCAATCTAAAGCAGATCCTGGGGCATTTTCTATATGCCATCTATAATAACTTAGTATTTTCTTGTTCATTTACTAAACTTTGGTGGTGCAAGTTCGTCTTGGTCATTGCTGAAATCCCTAGAATGTTAATGTCTAACAGATGGTAGGTATGAAATATAAATTTTTAAATGAATGAATGAATAAATGAGTACTCAGTGTGCTTTGCTCATATATCTGCTTTAGCAACTTTCACACTTTGAGATAGGTGTGTGTGTGTGTGTGTCTGTGTGTGTGTGTGTGTGTGTGTGTGTGTGTGTATACCCTGATCACTTGTGAGCCTTGTAGAATAAGAGGGGCTACATCTTATTCATTATTTACTTTTGAGTATCTCAGGGTGCTTGCAGCTCATTGCTCTCCATTGAAGTTTAGTTGAATGAATGATTTAACTTCAACCTCTAATCTTTCCCCTTCATAAAACTGAGTGACTTAAATTCATTTGGCAGGCTTTTTTGAAATCATCCATAATATGATAATAATAAACAAGAATGGCTATTTTGTAGTATTTTGGAGATAGAAATTTACTTTTATAATTGGACATTTAAAAAATCTTGATTGCATGAAACTGTCCTTTAAAAAATTAAAATAATGCAGTTAAAGTTGAGTTTCCATTGAACCACATCTAAGCCTGATTCTTCCTCTCCTCCCCAGAAATAGCTATTGTAATAACTTTAGTATGTGTCCACCCAGACCAGTTGTTTATACTTTTATGTGAAGTCCATGTATTCATAGACAAAACACTACCATTTTGTGGTAGTGTTTTTTTGTTTTTTTGTTTTTTTTTTTAATACATAAATGGTGTCTTTGGGAATATGTGATGTTTCGAAATTTACTTCTTCACTCAATTCTTTGAGATCTAGTAATGTTGGTATGCATAGATCTAAGATCTAGGACACTCTTTTTACCTTCTGGGCAGTATTCCACCACATGGAATGTGTCACACTTGTCCTTAGATGGACATTAAAGTTGTTTCTGTTATTTTGTTATTGCAAGAAGTGCTGCAGCAAACATCCCAGTGCATGTCTCTTGGATCCCTTGCAAGAGTTTCCCCAGGCCCTATTCCTGGAGTTGTTCTTGCTGGGCTTGGAAATACTCACATGCCACCACATGTGGCCAAACCAGTGGTCTTCCTCCAGACCCTTTCACAGTTCTCTCATACTCAGTGTCAGCATTTTAAACTTTTGCAATATGATAGGTATGAAAGAAGATATCGTTTTAATTTTATTTCTCTGAATATTATTGAGGATGAACACTTTTGTATGATTTTTGGTCATTTACATTTCCTGGCTATTCATTGCCTTTGCCTAATGGGTTATTTCTCCTTTCTGTAATTAGATTGTTAGTCTATTTTATGTATTGCAAATATTTTCTCCATGTATCTAATTTTTTAAAAATTTCTTTTTAGGGTACTTTTAATAGACCTTTTAGATTTTGATGTGGTCGAATAGGTATGTTAACTAACTGGAATTAAAATAAAAACTTAAAAAAATGCCTGGCACACACACACAAGTAAATAAGTAAAAAATATTTTGCTTTTATGACTTCTACCCTTTTGCAGATGGATTTTTAAGGAAGAATTTCTCCACCCCCAAGATCATAGAGATATTCTCCTATAATTTCAACGTTAAAAAAAGGACTTTAGGCTGTTAGCATATTTGCAAGTGATTTTTTAAAAGATTTTATTTATTTATTTGACAGAGAGATAGAGAGCATAAGTAGGCAGAGTGGCAGGCAGAGGGAGAGGGAGAAGCAGGCTCTCCGCTGAGCAGGGAGCCAGACGTGGGGCTCAATCCCAGGACCCTGGAATCATGACCTGAGCTGAAGGCAGCTGCTTAACCAACTGAGCCACCCAGGTGCCCCGTGCAAGTGATTTTTTTGTATTATATGAAATAGGGGCCCAAATTAATTTTTTCCCATATGATGAGCCAGCACTATTTATTTGTATAGTTTATTCTTTCTCCACCAATTTGAAATGCCACCTTTAACATATATCAGTAATTTTATAATTGTCTGGCTCTTTTCTGGATTCCATTCTGTTCTATTACTTGAATAATACATGGTTCTAGTAACTATGGCTTTATAACATGTCTTAATATTCATTAGGAAATTTGGCCCACTCTTTGTTCTTGTTTCTTAAAATTCTGTTGTTGATTATTTCTTAAAATGTCTTAAAAACTATTTCTCCATATTTACTGTTTTAGAATCAATTTATTTCATTTCACAAAAAAATCTTATTGGGAGTTTTGATCTATATTTAAAATAAATGTTAAACCCCACCAGATTGTTTACTATTATTTATTCCTAAAGCCATCAAAATGTATTCATTAGCTTTCCGTGTGTATTATCGCTATCAGATAGAGCAGGGCAGACCCAGGTCTTGCGGGACCTAGAGTCGATACAATTTGAGAGCCCTCTTTAAGAAAACAAATGCAAAATTGTGAATGCAATAGTAGGTGCTGTGTCTTGGGAGGGGCCTGTACAGTGGAGGGAGGGGTACCTGAACCTCTAGCATTATTAGGTTCATGGTAAACCCATCCCACAGAAGCAATCTCAAGAACAGGGAAAGTCCTAGCGAATGGTGCTTCTACTCCCACTAGTTCGAAACTTCTAAGCTACATAGGTGGTATAAGTAATAAAATAACAATTAAATCTGCAGCCTCAGTCATGTTTTCAGTTGTGTGTTATACAATACAGTGCCCTGACTTTTCCCTTGGATAGCACCTCACATTTGAGGATCTTAGGACACATTATGAACATTAACTAATTAAACCTCACAAAACCCCGGAGACACGAGAAAGAGAGATGGATTCACCTCGCCCAGTTCTAAAATGCAGCCACCTCTGGGGACAAGCGTGTCCCCTGCTTACTAATAAACTGCAATAACCCCACGACAGTTCAGCCAAGACAATTAGCTGTTGTAGTTGGTAATTGTGTCCTGAACATTAGACTGTCAAACAGTGAAGTCAGCAGGATTATCTGTTCATTGCAAATCGAACCCATTCTTTAAGGTCTCTTACTTTTTTAGTAATTTTATCTTAATTATAAAAGAAATATATGCACAACGAAGGTCTAGTATTTTTCTTTTAGTTGCTTTTTTTTGGGTAGTTCTTCAAATTGAAAACAAAATAGGAAAATCTATCTTTAAAAACATAGAGTAGAACTTAAGAACAGGGAATTATTGATATGTGTTTTTTTTAACTCAAAAAGTTTGCTGCTGAGCAAAACAGATCAATGATGGTAGAATACAGAATAGCATTTGCCTTTAAGTGGTATACTGGCTAGACAGGGAGATGAAGGAAACTTCTGGGTGCTGGGAATACTTTAGGTATTTGTTTGGGTGGTTGGTACATGGGAGTAAATATATGTAGAAGTTCATGCATTTTTACCAATTGCACGTTATATCAACAAAGTAAATTAACATAAAAAGCACATGGCTCTTGTCATCATGAGAATGCTGGAAGCCCCATTTAGACTTTCTGAAAAGTTTTGCAGGGAGTAGGACATATTCAGGAGCTAAGACATGATGCATTCCACCAAGCATGTTTCTTCAGAAGAGGAATTCTAGGTCCTTTACTCCTCTTTCCAGACACTTTCTCCCCATGCCCAAAGAGCTACCCCTTATCCTGGGATGTGATTCTCTTTCATTGTACCTTCAACATTATGTACCTCTCATCTATGCCCTGTACACTTCCCTGGCCATCCAGTTTTTTTCTTAGAATTTCATTCTGTTTCACTCAGCCCCATCTTTGCCAGAAGCAGGTAATCTGAGGATTTGGGGTTGAGAGGCATCCACAGGAGCCATTGCCCTGGCTGGCACAGTGGGAGAAGAAGAAGCTGAGAGGATAGGCTACCTCTGGCCTATCTGCAGTGTCTGACGTGATCATCAGAGACAAGAAGGGCAGTGCAGAGGGGCAGCCCCTGGGCAGATCATCCTGGGGTGGCTGTGAACAGATGTCATCGCTGAGAATCCTCCAGCAGAGCAGACACGGGGGCAACCAGAAGGAAGAGGTGGGAGGGAGGAGGGAGGGGGAAAGGGGAAGCAAAGAGACTGACAAGATAGAAAGAGAGAGAAGGGGACAGAAAGACAGGAAGAGAAATAAGGCCCAGAAGAAAGACAAGAATGCAGAAGGAGGAAGGAGAAGGGGGGTGGGGGTGGGGAAGAAGAGCTTTGTAGACAAAAGGGGGAAAATTTTTTTTTCTACTGTGATTTTTAGTGAAAGTTAAAGACACAAACACTACCCTGATTATTGACTTTCCAGAACATACTGAAACAGTAATTTTTCAGTGGAGCTGAAAGAACTGGAGCTCAGCTCCAGTTCTTCTTGCTTAGAAAGTAGAGAAGTAAAAATAGTGGTCACTGTCAGACTGCATGCTATAATATTTTCAAACAAAGGAAAAGCAGCCCTGTGCTAATTAATCTTTTGGCGTTCTGATAGCACTGACATGGCTAATTGTGGTCTTTCCCACATGCAGTCTTGAAATCATTTCAAAGCCTGCGGCCCAGAAAGTTGCTAATCAGTTGTTTGTAAACTTTAAAGGGGGGTTCCTATGAAAGGAGCACTGGCTCAGGAGCCACAGAGGGTGAGGACACCCCTGTCCCCGCTGTGGGCCAGAACCAGGCCTCGGCCCATCGCTGGCATCATGTTTTCCCCATAACTCTATAGGGGTGGGTATCACTTTATCTCCATCCCATTCATAAGGGCCCTAAGAGGTCAGAATTGGGGTGGGCTCCCCACCTCATGGTACTGCCCTCTGCTCTACCATTCTTCAGATGTGCCACAGGTGAGAAACACATCAGTTTCCCAGCTGTCTCCGGTGTCCTGTGGCTCTGCAGATGTTTATCATCTATTTTCTGTCATTATGCCACTCTCTCTCTCAAAGATGCTGAGCTCGGTACTAGCAACCACAGTTCCCTGAAAATAGTTGAGGAGCCACGGGAACCTGTCTCTCCAGAGGCCATGGAAGGCATTCAGGTAACGGAGGTCACTCACCCATGCCTGGGGCCCTGGGGCGGGCGTGGGGCTGCTTGTGTTGTGATGTGCTGGCTCACGACTGAGTTCTGATGCCTGCTGTAGAAAAGGCCTCACTAGCAGTAAGACTGGGGAGGCTGGGTGCGTGTTTGTAACAAACGAATCAGAGCCGCATCACTAGCTTCACGAATACAGGTCAGAATGGAGTTTCATCCCTTCTCTTCCTTCCTTCTCACCCGTTCCCTGACTTCAGGAGGCTGAGGCAGATAAAGCTGCTCATTTAAAGCCAGGTAGAAAATCCAGACATACTGAAGACACTTACACGCTGCCCACATACTCACATGAGGCCCTGTTTTCCTTCCTGCCCGATCGGGCTTTGGGGGCTATAGAGATGCCCTCCACAGCTTCCCAGAGAGCCACTGGCTCCACTTGTCTCTGCCCAGCCTCAGCAGGAGCCGCCCCACCGGCCCCCGCACCCTCCTGCTGCCAGAGGTCTGCTTGTGCTGCTGCTGCTGCCTTCGCCTAAAGAAGGGGTAAACCCACAGCGAAGGAGCCCACAGTCAGCCATGTAAGAGATTCCGTGGTTTGGCAGACGAGCCAACAGGTCCAGCTGTTTGTTCCAGCTCTGCCAACTTCTGACCACTGATAGGTTTGCAGTAATATAAATGCCCAAATTTACTGGGCTCTGGGTGCTCACATACTCCTGCGGGACCTCAGAGCATGTCTCTTGTGTCCTCAGGGACAAGGCCTCACCTAGCGGGTGGGGCAGGAAAATGGGCTAATGTTGTTGGCCTGGTCCTACATCAGCCCTGTGTGTGGCCAGAATCCCAAGGTGTGTTTCCCTACACACCTCCTTCAGCTTCTGGTCTGCCTGACTTCTCCATCCAGCTGGGCCCAGAACCCCTCCCTGAGCCCAGGATGGAGGGCAGGTGCTGAGCCATTGCTTCTAGACTGTAGCCTCTAAGTCTTTTTTTTTCTCCTTTTCAACCTTGGACAAAACAATGTTCCTCCTTGCCCATCAACTCATGCAAAGAAAATCTTGGGAAAAGGAGGATGGAGAGAGGACCTTTATTTTAGCACTAGGCCACCTGGCTTGTCCTCCCAGATTTCCACACTGTCTCTATGGAAAATGCATTCTTAGGCCCCAAACCACAAAAGGATCTGACCTATAGCTGGTTGGCTATTATATTTTCAAGTGCTGATTTAGTCTCTGCATGGAGGTTGGGCATGCACAATGGCCAGGCACTCTGCTGTGTCGGAGGGTACTCATGAGACCAAAACACAATGCCAGCCTTTAAGAGGTAGTGACTTGGTATGGGAGAGGAGAGCTCTAATTCAGTATGTGGAAAGGAGGATGGGAAGAATCTCAGAGGAGGGGACTTTTTAAAGAAGGTTGTATGACATGGATTAGGTTGAGGGAAATGAAGCTGATGAATGGAATTAATGAAAAAGAAAAACTTAGTGCTAAGGGCTTCAGCTTTTAGCAAAGATAGAGTAACAGAGACTAGATTTATTCTCCTGCCTGAAAAACCAAAAAGTGGCCAAAATATGAGATAACAGTTTTTAAGACACTGCTTATCATGTAACCAAGGAGAATGATGGCTGAGATGGGAAACAAGCCAGGTGAGTCCTCCGATTGCCCTGGACTCCTGCCTTGAGAGAGTTTCAGGCCATGGCACAGGGCAAGAGAACCCAGTGGGAACCCAGTGAACTCCCTGAATTGAGGAGGCAGATCTGTAAGTCCATGGAGACTAAAGCTGCTAAGGTTTGCAGGACAGAGTACCAGAGAGGAGAGAGCTGCACAGAGAGAGATGTTAGACACCAGCAGAGGGTTGCTCTTGAGTATTCAGCTGAAGACCAATCAGCATATGCGGAAATAGTGAAGGTCGGGCTGAGGAAAGAACCTCCCAAAAGGATTCGAGTTTACAGTGCCCAGTGCTCATCCAAAGCTGGAACCAGGGCCTATTCCTATCAGCCAGACTGGAGAACCTTATGATTCACAAGGCACTGGAAGAGTGCACAGAAGAGTCTTGCATCAGTAGCGGGGAATAATTAGCTCTAGAGAGAGCACTGCACTAGTCATGTCTAACGTATCTGTAGACCAATAACCAAAAGGATCAAAGTGCTCCCAAGTGACTGAGTCCCAGAACAAAGTTCAAGAGTGGGTATAGGAGTGCAAAATTAACTAGCACCCACATAGGTTAAATTACAGTGTTTGAAACCCAAGAAGATATTACCAGGCACCCAAAAAACTCAGAATGTATGATGCATAGGTGGAGATAACCAGTTGAAACCACCCTAGATCTGAGGCAGAAGTTAGAATTAGTGGACAAGAACATTAAAACAGTTATTATAACTATATAATTTCCAAAGTTCAAAGAGAGACATGGAAGAAATAAAAACACCCCAAATAAAACCTCTAGACATAAAGACTACAATTCATGAGATGAAAAATACACAGAAGGATCAACCATAGATTAAACTTTGCAGAAAAAAAGGTGAGTAAACTTGAAATAGAAATGAGAATTAAAAAATAAAAAAGATCATTGCATCAGTGAGCTGTGGGATAATATCAAGTAGCTAATATGCGTGCAGGTGGAGTCCATAAAGAAGAGGAGGGAGAGGTTGGGATGGAAAAAATATTTGAAGAAATTATGACTAAACAAATTCTAGATTTTATGAAAACAGTAAACCCACAGACACAAGTTCAATAAATAGCAAGCACAAGAAACAGGAAGACAACTGTACCAAAGCCCATCATAATCAAATAGTGGAAAACCAGTGATAAAGAGAAAATCTTTTTTTTTAAATTATTTATTTATTTATTTGACAGAGAGAGAGATAGCGAGAGCAGGAACACAAGCAGGGGGAGTGGGAGAGGGAGAAGCAGGCTTCCTGCCAAGCAAGGAGCCCGATGTGGGACTCGATCCCAGAACCCTGGGATCATGACCTGAGCCGAAGGCAGACGCTTAACGACTGAGCCACCCAGGCACCCCAAGAGAAAATCTTAAAACCAGCCAGAAGCGGGGAAGAGGCAAGCTGGGAAGAGAGGAACAAAGATTGTAAGATTTCTAATTGGAAACAATGCAAACAGCAAGACAGTGCAGTCGCATCTTTAAAGACCTGACAGAAAATAAACTGTCAGCCTAGAATTTCATGCCCACTGAGTGTCTTTCAAAAATGAAAGTAAAATTTTCATCTACACACAAAAGGTGGACGAATTCATTACCAGTGGACACATCCTACAAGAAATGTTGAAGTCCTTCAGGCAGAAGAGAAATGATACCAGATGGAACTCTGGATCTACACAGAGGAATGAGGAATGGTAGCGGGATGGGTACACATGTAAGATTTTGTTCTTATTATTTATATCTCTTTAAAAGATAATTGATTGCTTAAGTAAAATAAAAACAACATAGTGTGAGGCTTGTAGCAAATGTTAAAATGAAATATATGGCAAGAACAGTACAAAAACCAGGAGGGGAGAAATGTAAATATACTACTTGGAGGCTCTTCTACCATACCTGATGTGGTATAATATCACCTGAAGATAGATGTGATAAGTTAAAGATGTATATCATAAACCCTAAAAAAATTGAAGCTACAAATTGAATTCAGAGAGTTATAATTAATAAACCTACAGAAGACAGAAAATGCAACCATAAAAATATACAACTGGGGTGCCTGGCTGGCTCAGTTGGTAGAGCATGTGACTCTTGATCTCCGGGTTGTGAGTTCAAGCCCCATGTTGAGTATAGAGATTACTTAAAAATAAAATCTTTTAAAATATATATATACAACTAATCCAAAAGAAGGCAAAAAGATGGAAAAAGGGTATCAAGAACAGAGGGACAAATATAAAACAAATAGCAGGATGGCAGACTTAAACCTAACCATATTGATAATTACATTAAATGTAATGTACATTGAATATCCCATCAAAGATCATATAAGGCCAAGATAGATTGGATGAAAAAGCAAGACTCAATTATATGCAGACTACAAAAATGCACTTTTTTTAAGATTTTATTTTTTATTTGAGAGAGAGTGCACAAGCAGGGGGAGGGGCAGAGGGAGAGGAAGAGGGAGAAGCAGACTACTCACTGAGGTGTGTAGGCTGACTCGGGGCTTGTTCCCAGCACCCTGGGATCATGACCCGAGCCGAAGTCAGATGCTTAACCAACTGAGCCACCCAGGGACCGCAAAAATGCACTTTAAATACTAAGATTTACAATAGGTTCAAATTAAAAAGATACAAAAAGATACAGCATGTTAACACTAATCAGAAGAAAGCTGGAGTAGCTTTATTCATTTCAGACAAAGTGGATTTCAGAACAGAGAATATTACCAGAAATAACAAAGATCAAGAGAACATAACAATCCTAAATACTTATGCATCTAATAGAATTTCAAAACACATGAAGCAAAAACTGATAGAACTGAAAATACAAACAAATAAATAAATGACTATATTTGGAGATATACCTCCCTTAATAATTGATGGAACAAGCAGAAAGTAGAAAATCCACAAGAATATAGGTTCTAGTTGGGCGGAGCAAGATGGCAGAGGAGTAGGAGACCTGAATTTTGTCTGGTCCCAGGAATTCAGCTGGATAGGGATCAAACCATTCTGAACACCTACGAACTCAACAGGATATCGAAGAAAAGAATAGCAACAATTCTCTGAACAGAAAAGTGACCACTTTCTGGAAGGTAGGACGTGTGGAGAAGTGAATCTGAGGCGATATTCGGGAGGATAGACAGTGGGGGAGGGGGGCCACCGTCGGCCGCTTCTGGCAAGTGATAGAGCCGTGGAGCACAAAATCGGAACTTTTAGAAGTCGACTCCGCTGAGGGACGTCGCTCCAGTGGCTAAGCGGGGAGTGGAACCCTCGCAGGACAGTGTGGTCTCAGGACCCTCGGGGTCACAGAAAGACCGGGGGTGCCTGAGTGTGGCAGAGCTCCCAGGTATCGGAGCAGGGAAGCCGGCTGCAGAGACGGAGCCCAGGCGCGGGCTCTCAGCTCAGGGTTGTCATAAACCGTGATCCGCGGCACAGTCGGGCCACTGCTCCTCCAGCAGGGGCCCAACAAGCGGCAGATCTGGGGAGACTCACCTTCCTCCCCCAGGAGGAGAGGCACAGGAGTGCACGGCAGGGATCTGCTGTGTTGGAGACTCCACCCGGGGTCGGGGCCCAGAGATAGAAACGCTGGGTCACAGGCCAGGTGAGCACGGAGTGCGGCCGGAGACCGGGGAGACGGGAGTGACTGACTGCTTTCCTCTGGGGGCGCACTGAGAAGCGAGTTCTCGGCTCCTCCGGGGCGGAGATTGGGAGGCCGCCATTTTCACTCTCGTCCTCCAAAGCTGTACGGAAAGCTTGCAGGGAACAAAAGTCCTGAGAGCAAACCTGAGCAGATTACTTAGCCCAGGAATTGCAGGGCAATTCCGCCTCCGGCAAAGACATTTGGGAACCACGGCAACAGGCCCCTTCCCCAGAAGATCAGCAAAAACAGCCAGCCAAGACCAAGTTTACCCATCAATGAGAACGGCAGAACTCCAGCGCTAGGGGAATACTGCACATAGAATCCATGGCTTTTTTACCATGATTCTGTAGTCTTTCAAAGTTAATTTTTTTTAACTGTCTTTTTTTTTTGAATTTTTCTTTTTCCCTTTTTCAACCAACATCTTATCAATCTCTTTTTTAAAAAACATTTTTATTTTTCATTTTTAGAGTCATATTCTATCCCTTCATAGTAATTACCCTTATTTTTGGCATATATATATAAATTGTTCTCTCTTTAAAATTTTGAGATACAGTTTCTTCTAACAGATCAAAATATACCCTAAATCTCTATAGTGTATGGCTTTGTTCTAGTCTCCTGCCTGATCACATTCTCTCCCTTTTTTTTTCTTTTTCTTTTGTAAAACCTCTTCTGTCTTTTTTCAAACAACTTCTTATCAATTCCTTTTATAAAATTTTTTATAATTTTCATCTTTACAGTTATATTTCATCCCTTCATCATATCAACCCTTATTTTTGTACATATATAAGTTTTTCTTTCTTTAAAATTTTGGGAGGCACTTTCTTCTAACGGACCAAAATACATGCAAAATCTAGTGTGTGGCACTGATCTATGCACCAGCCTGATCATATTTGATCATATTCTGTTTTTTGTTTTGTTTTGTTCTGTTTTTGTTTGTTTTTATCTTTATCTTTATCTTTTTTTTTCTTTTTCTTTTTTCTTTCTTTCCCTTTCTTTTCCCCCTGCTTCAGGTCTTTTCTGATTTGTTTAGAGTATATTTTCTGGGGATGTTGTTACCCTGTTAGCATTTTGTTCTCTCATTCACCTGTTCTCCTCTGGACAAAATGACAAGATGGAAAAAATCACCTCAACAAAAAGAACAAGAGGTAGTACTGACTGCCAGGGACCTACTCGATATGGCCATTAGTACGATGTCGGACCTAGAGTTCAGAATCATGATTTTAAAGATACTAGCTGGGCTTGAAAAAAGCATGGAAGATATTAGAGAAACCCTTTCAGGGAAATAAAAGAACTAAAATCTAACTAAGTTGAAATCAAAAAGGCTATTAATGAGGTGCAATCAAAAGTAGGGGCACTAACTGCTAGGATAAATGAGGCAGAAGAAAGAATCAGTGATATAGAAGACCAAATGATGGAAAATAAAGAAGCTGAGAAGAAGAGAGGTAAACAACTACTGGATCACGAGGGCAGAATTCGAGAGATAAGCGATACCATAAGACGAAACGACATTAGAATAACTGGGATCCCAGAAGAAGAAGAAAGAGAGAGAGAGGCAGAAGGTATATTGGAGCAAATTATAGCAGAGAACTTCCCTAATTTGGGGAAGGAAACAGGCATCAAAATCCAGGAGGCACAGAGAACCCCTCTCAAAATCAATAAAAATAGGTCAACAACCCGACAGCTAATAGTGAAACTTACGAATCTCAGAGACAAAGAGAAAATCCTGAAAGCAGCTCGGGACAAGAGATCTGTAACCTACAATGCTAGAAACATTAGACTGGCAACAGACCTATCCACAGAGACCTGGCAGGCCAGAAAGGACTGGCATGGTATATTCAGAGCACTAAATGAGAAAAATATGCAGCCAAGAATACTATACCCAGCTAGGCTGTCATTGAAAATAGAAGGAGAGATAAAAAGCTTCCAGGACAAACAAAAACTAAAGGAATTTGCAAACACGAAACCAGCCCTACAAGAAATCTTGAAAGGGGTCCTCTAAGCAAAGAGAGAGCCTAAAAGCAACATAGACCAGAAAGGAACACAGACAATATACAGTAACAGTCACCTTACAGGCAATACAATGGCACTAAATTCATATTTTTCAATAGTTACCCTGAATGTGAATGGGCTAAATGCCCCAATCAAAAGACACAGGCTATCAGATTGGATTAAAAAACAAGACCCATCGATGTTGTCTGCAAGAGACTCATTTTTGACCCAAGTCACCTTCAGATTGAAAGTAAGCGGGTGGAAAACCATTTACCATACTAATGGACATCAAAAGAGAGCTGGTGTGGCAATCCTTATATCAGACAAATTAGATTTTAAACCAAAGACTGTAATAAGAGATGAGGAAATACACTATAACATACTTAAAGGGTCTATCCAACAAGAAGATCTAACAATTGTAAATATCTATGCCCCTAACATGGGAGCAGCCAATTATATAAGCCAATTAATAAGAAAAGCAAAGAAACACATTGACAATAATACAATAATAGTGGGGGACTTTAACACCCCCCTCACTGAAATGGACAGATCATCTAAGCAAAAGATCAACAAGGAGATAAAGACTTTAACTGACACACTGGACCAAATGGACTTCACAGATATATTCAGAACATTCCATCCCAAAGCAATGGAATACACATTCTTCTCTAATGCCCATGGAACATTCTCCAAAATCGATCACATCCTCAACCGGTGCCAAAAGATTGGGATCATTCCCTGCCTATTTTCAGACCACAGTGCTTTGAAACGAGAGCTCAATCACAAGAGGGAAGTCAGAAAGAACTCAAATACATGGAGGCTAAAGAGCATCCTACTAAAGAATGAAGGGTCAACCAGGAAATTAAAGAAGAATTTAAAAACTCATGGAAACCAATGAAAATGAAAACACAACTGTTCAAAATCTTTGGGATGCAGCAAAGGCAGTCCTAAGAGGAAAATATATAGCAATACAAGTCTTTCTCAAGAAACAAGAAAGGTCTCAAATACACAACCTAACCCTACACCTAAAGGAGCTAGAGAAAAAACAGCAAATAAAGCCTAAACCCAGCAGGGGAAGAGAAATAATAAAGATCAGAGCAGAAATCAATGAAATAGAAACTAAAAGAACAGTAGAACAGATCAACGAAACTAGGAGCTGGTTCTTTGAAAGAATTAACAAGATTGGTAAACCCCTGGCCAGACTTATCAAAAAGAAAAGAGAAATGACTCAAATCAACAAAATCATGAATGAAAGAGGAGAGATCACAACCAACACCAAAGAAATACAAACAATTATAAGAACATATTATGAGCAACTCTATGCCAGCAAATTAGATAACCTGGAAGAAATGGATGCATTCCTAGAGATGTATCAACTACCAAAACTGAACCAGGAAGAAATAGAAAGCCTGAACAGACCTATAACCACTAAGAAAATTGAAGCAGTCATCAAAAATCTCCCAAAACACAAAAGCCCAGAGCCAGATGGCTTCCCAGGGAATTCTACCAAACATTTAAAGAAGAATTAATACCTATTCTTCTGAAACTGTTCCAAAAAATAGAATTGGAAGGAAAACTTCCAAACTTGTTTTATGAGGCCACCATTACCCTGATCCGAAAACCAGACAAAGACCCCATCAAAAAGGAGAATTACAGACCAATATCCTTGATGAACATGGATGCAAAAATTCTCACCAAAATACTAGCCAATAGGATCCAACAGTACATTAAAAGGATTATTCACCACGACCAAGTGGGATTTATCCCTGGGCTGCAAGGTTGGTTCAACATCCGCAAATCAATCAACATGATACAATACATTAACAAAAGAAAGAACAAGAATCATATGATCCTCTCAATAGATGCAGAAAAAGCATTTGACAAAGTACAGCATCCTTTCTTGATCAAAACTCTTCAGAGTATAGGGATAGAGGGTACATATCTCAATATCATAAAAGCCATCTATGAAAACCCTACAGCAAATATCGTTCTCAATGGGGAAAAACTGAGAGCTTCCCCCTTAAGGTCAGGAACGCGGCAGGGATGTCCACTATCACCACTGCTATTCAACATAGTATTAGAAGTCCTAGCCACAGCAATCAGACAACAAAAAGAAATCAAAAGCATCCAAATCGGCAAAGAAGAAGTCAAACTCTCACTTTCCAGATGATATGATACTTTATGTGGAAAACCCAAAAGGCTCCACCCCTAAACTGCTAGAACTCATACAGGAATTCAGTAAAGTGGCAGGATATAAAATCAATGCACAGAAATCAGTGGCATTCCTATACACCAACAACAAGACAGAAGAAAGAGAAATTAAGGAGTCGATCCCATTTACAATAGCACTCAAAACCATAAGATACCTAGGAATAAATCTAACCAAAGAGACAAAGGATCTGTACTCAGAAAACTATAAAATACTCATGAAAGAAATTGAGGAAGACACAAAGAAATGGAAAAACGTTCCATGCTCATGGATTGGAAGAACAAATATTGTGAAGATGTCAATGCTACCTAGAGCAATCTACACATTCAATGCAATCCCTATCAAAATACCACCCACTTTTTTCAAAGAAATGAAACAAATAATCCTAAAATTTGTATGGAACGAGAAAAGACCCCGAATAGCCAGAGGAATGTTGAAAAAGAAAAGGAAAGCTGGCGGCATCACAATTACGGACTTTAAGCTCTATTACGAAGCTGTCATCATCAAGACAGTATGGTACTGGCACAAAAACAGACACATAAATCAATGGAACAGAATAGAGAGCCCAGAAATGGACCCTCAACTCTATGGTCAACTCATCTTCGACAAGGCAGGAAAGAATGTCCGATGGAAAAAAGACAGTCTCTTCAACAAATGGTGTTGGGAAAATTGGACAGCCACATGCAGAAGAATGAAACTGGACCATTTCCTTACACCACACACAAAAATAGACTCCAAATGGTTGAAAGACCTCAATGTGAGACAGGAGTCCATCCAAATCCTAAAGGAGAACACAGGCAGCAACCTCTTCGACCTCAGCCACAACAACTTCTTCCTAGAACCATCGCCAAAGGCAAGGGAAGCAAGGGCAAAAATGAACTATTGGGACTTCATCAAGGTAAAAAGCTTTTGCACAGCAAAAGAAACAGTCCACAAAACCAAAAGACAACCGACAGAATGGAAGAAGATATTTGCAAATGACATATCAGATAAAGGGCTAGTATCCAAAATCTATAAAGAACTTATCAAACTCAACATCCAAAGAACAAATGATCCAATCAAGAAATGGGCAGAAGACATGAACAGACATTTTTCCAATGAAGACATCCAAATGGCCAACAGACACATGAAAAAGTGCTCAACATCGCTCGGCATCAGGGAAATCCAAATCAAAACCTCAATGAGATACCACCTCACACCAGTCAGAATGGCTAAAATTGACAAGTTAGGAAACGACAGATGTTGGCGGGGATGTGGAGAAAGGGGAACCCTCCTACATTGTTGGTGGGAATGCAAGCTGGTGCAGCCACTCTGGAAAACAGTATGGAGGTTCCTCAAAAAGTTGAAAATAGAGCTACTCTACGATCCAGCAATTGCACTACTGGGTAAATTGCACTACTGGGTATTTACCCCAAAGATACAAATGTAGGGATCCGAAGGGGTATGTGCACCCCAATATTTATAGCAGCAATGTCCACAATAGCCAAACTATGTAAAGAGCCAAGATGTCCATCAATAGATGAATGGATAAAGAAGATGTGGTCTATATATACAATGGAATATTATGCAGCCATCAAAAGGAATAGGATCTTGCCATTTGCAACAACGTGGATGGAACTGGAGGGTGTTATGCTGAGCGAAATAAGTCAATCAGAGAAAGACATGTATCATATGACCTCACTGATATGAGGAATTCTTAATCTCAGGAAACAAACTGAGGGTTGCTGGGGTGAGGGGTAGTGGGAGGGATGGGGTGGCTGAGTGATAGACCTTGGGGAGGTTAGGTGCTATGGTGAGCGCTGTGAATTGTGCAAGACTGTTGAATCACAGATCTGTACCTCTGAAACAAATAATGCAATATATGTTAAGAAAAAAAAAAAGAAGATAGGAGGAGGGGAAGAATGAAGGGGGGAAATCGGAGGGGGAGACGAACTATGAGAGACGATGGACTCTGAAAAACAAACAGGGTTCTAGAGGGGAGGGGGGTGGGAGGATCGGTTAGCCTGGGGATGGGTATTAAGGAGGGCACGTTCTGCATGGAACACTGGGTGTTATGCACAAACAATGAATCATGGAACACTACATCAAAAACTAATGACGTAACATATGGTGATTAACATAACAATATATTTTTTAAAAAAGAATATAGATTCTAAGAACACTGTCAACAACGTTGACCCAATTGACACTTGATAAAACTCTACCCCCCAAATGGTAGAATACACATTCTTCTCCTGTGCACGTGGAACATTTACCAAGGTATACCATATTCTGGGCCACAAAATAAACTCAATAAAGTTAAAAGGACTTAAGTCACCTAAAGTATGTCTTCTCACAACAAAAGACAGTATAAGAAGGTAAAACTCCGGGTTAATACCTCTCATGAACATCGATGGAAAAATCCTAATAAAAATCTTAGTAATTTGAATCAATATATAAAAAAGATAGTACATCATGACTAAGTAGGGTTTGTTGTGGGAATGCAAGTTTGGTTTAACATAAAAAATCAAATTGGGGCGATTGGGTGGCTCAGTCAGCTAAGCATGATAACTCTTGATCTCAGCTTAGGTCTTGATCTCAGGGTCGTGAGTTTAAGCCTCGCCCTGGGCTCCACGCTGGGCATGGAACCTACTTAAAAAAAAAAAAAATCAATGTAATTCACCATATTAACAGGCTAAAAGGTTACCTAATGTTTCTCTCAAAAATACAGGGAAGGTATTTGAAAATTCAACATTCATTCCTCATTAAAACTCTCAGAAAATTAGGAATCAGAAAGCACTTCTTCAGTGTGTTAGAGGCTATTTTTGAAAACCCTGTAGCTAACATCATACTTAATGGTAGAAGACTGAATGGTTTTCCCCCGTGGTCAGGAACAATGCAAGAATGTCCGCTCTCACCTCTTCTATTTAAATTACAGTGGAAGTTCAAGCCAGCACAAAAAGATAACAGAAATAAAAGGCATCCAGATTGGAAAGGAAGAATTAAAACTGTCCTTTTGGGTGCCTGGGTGGCTCAGTTGGTTAAGCGACTGCCTTCGGCTCAGGTCATGATCCTGGAGTCCCAGGATCGAGTCCCGCATTGGGCTCCCTGCTCGGCAGGGAGTCTGCTTCTCTCTCTGAACCTCCCTCCTCTCATGCTCTCTATCTCTTTCTCTCTCTCAAATAAATAAATTAAAAAAAAAAACAAAAAAAAACTGTCCTTTATTTGCAGATATAACATAATCATCTAGAATCTACAAAAACAGCTACTAGAACTAGTAAATAATTTAGCATATTGCTAAATATATACAAAAATAATATGCAAAGTTTAATTTTGTTTCTATGTAATAGCAATTAACAACTAGAAATTGAAATAAATACCATTTACACTAGTACAGATACACAAAATACTAAGAGATAAATCTAACAAAAGATGTTCAAGGCTTGTACACTGAAAACCACAAAACATTTCTGAGAGAAATGAAATAAGACCTAAATAAATGGAGAGATAGCCCATGTTCCTGGTTTTGAAGACTTGACATTGTCAAGGTGTCAATTCTTCCCCAGTTGATCAATGCATTCCCAGTCAAAATTTCAGGAGGGATTTTTCTAGAAATTGAAAAACTGATTCCAAAATTCATATGGAAAATGGAAAGGACCTAGATTGGCCAATGGAAAGGACCTAGATTGGCCAAAACAACTTTCGAACAGAGCAGTTGTTGGACCAACACTACTGATTTCAAGGTTTACTATATAGTTCTTGTCATTAAGCCCCTGTGATAACAATGCCAAGGGAACCAAATAGAAGATCTAGAAACAGACTCAGCCTATAATCTATAGTGACAAAGAGCAGATAATCATTTGTGTGTGGTTGGCCGAGTGGCACAGGGCAGGAGGGGAGGGGTACCTAGAAACACAGAAGCTTTGGGGAGTGAGGTATATGCTCACTATTTTTATTACGGTGATATTTTTATGGGGGCATACATAGGTTAAAACTTTTCAGAAGGTATACTTCAAATATATACAGTTTACTGTCAGTTATACCTCAATAAAGCAGCTGGAAGAAACTTAGTGCAGCTTTCAAGTTACACAGAAGAATAAGAATAATGAAGTAATAACTATCATCTGCAGAGAACTAGGAGGAGCCAGCACTGTGCTAGCATCTCTGTATCTACCTGTCCTTATTTTATTCTCCTAACAACCTTGTCAGGTAGGTGCTGCTTTTAGCCTCTTTTTTACAGATAAGGCCATGGAGACTCCATGATTTTCCCAAGCCAGTAAGCCGTGGAGCCAGGATCTGAACCCAAGGCAGCTGGTTCCAGAGCTGGGGCTCTGAACCACTGTAGGTGTTGATTAAATGTCTTGCCTTTGTCATCTACAGGGGAGAATCACAGAAGAAGCCACAGCTGAGGAACTTCTGTCAGCAGTCCATAGTGGAAACACTAGTGAGATGGAGGTAGGGTTTGTGTGCCGGCTGGTGGGCCCCACGAGGTTCACTGCTCTCCATTCAGTGTTGGTGAGCTCTTTCCTCCTCCAGGCTCCCTGCTTCTCTCTACCAGCTCAGAGCTGCCACCTTCTTTAGCACTGACTCCACAAAGCCTCCCTCGATGAAGTCTTTCTCCACTGAGAAATCCTTTATTCAGTATCCCTTGTACAGCTTGGTCCTAGAAGTTATACTGTTACAGATTCAGGCCAAGGGGTGGTAGCATCTTCTGCCAGCAGCCACCCCTGGCTTCTCCCTGCCCACACCTTCACATATGGTCCTTTATTGAATCTCCTTGGTCTGCTTCGCTGGAGTGTGCACTCTGTTTCCTGCTAGAAACCCAAGGATTCAGGTCATTTGGCAGGGCTCTGTGGACCCTGCTCGGGATTTTGGATTTTTCCTAAGGAGCAGAGGAAGGCTTTGAAAGTTTTAAGTGGGAGATTCACATGATCAGACACTCTCATGCCCCAGTGGTGAGCCCAGTTTTGAGCTTTCAGTCGATTCCCCATTGCCTCTTCTGGACTCATGAGTCAACCTGAGAAGTCTGGAGAGCCCTTGAAGGAACAGGAAGTCGGGTCATCTCCTGGAGATCTGGGAGGACCACATTACTGGAACACTAATCCCAGACATCGGAATTCTGAGAGATGGCCAGATTTTGTCACCCCTTTCTTCTCCAGATTCTGAGAAATTAAGAAGCCTACACAGAAGTCAGTAGGGATAATGGTGCCACTTGATTTTGGCCAAAACTGAACTGGAGAACAAAGCTTGGACGTGTGACAAGTGGATTTCCTAATTCCCCCACTGAATCCAGTGTACACACCTGGCCAGAGGCAGGACTTCACCGTTGGAGCAGGGTCTGCCCTCCTGGGCCGAGTGTGTGGAGGAGAGGAGAACTCATGCAGTCAGGAGCAGGATGCGCTGCTAGGAAGAGAGTGCATCAGGCAGGTGGGGGCCCATTTTCCAAATCTCACTTTAGCACCTCCTGTGGGACCCTACCCATGTCCTTCTGGCACTGCTCATTCCTCAGCACTCGAGGACAGGGACTTCAGGTGCCTGGTCTTTCTCTGGTACCGTGCTGCAGGCAGGTCAGAATCTTTGGGGGGCAACCATCAGACAATGACTGAAGGTAGTTGGAGAATCAACACCCCAGTTCCTTTCTCTTAGGTGGGACAGCTCTGAGAGTATTCTCCACAATCTCCCAGGGATTTCAGTGGGATTGGATGGGACACTTTGCGTTGGCGTCCTTCCCTTCCTTGCCTCCCTTCTCCACTCTCCTTGCAGAATTTCCTAGCATCACTCCCCGAATAAACTTAGCTCAGAGTTTGCTTCTGGGGACATCCACACTAGGACACTGACTCCTCAGGTTCTGGGGAGGAATGAGGCATGGAGCAGAGGGTGAGGCATGCTCTATTTCTAAGAGGTAGCTATACCTGTAGGGACCCAAATCAGAATGTGGATGTGGAGGAGGGGACAGGATGGTCCCTGCTGCATTAGATGTACTGGATCCCCAGAGGGCATCTGGGTCAACAACGTGGATTGATGTCCTATGTTTATCTCCTCTCCCTTCTGGGAAAAAACCACAGAAAAAACAGTAAAGCAATAAGAAGTGGGGCACAAATCCACAAAGACAACAATACTAGGAGAGGAGATATTAGAAGGTGAGCCCTTTCAAAATGTTGAGACTGAAGAAAATCGATGGAGGAGTTTACACTGGCTTAGCACAGCAGAGAAAGGAGAAGGTCCAGCACCACTGTGAGGGGAGGCACTAGCAGAAAGCGGGTACCTTCTCCTCCTGTGTCCACAAAAGGCCCAGGGCCTGGGGCTTCTGGAAGGCAGGGCGAGGACTGGGCTGAAGTGAGGGGTCTGACAGTCTGCTATGCAGTGTTGGGGACACTAGAGTCCTTGCGGACAGCACCTAGCCTGTCTACTGTACTCAAGTGAAATAACCAGATGACTGTCCTCTGGTTAGATGGGACAGAAGCAGCTCTAAATTCAGGTTCAGCCCGCACTGTGTGAGGCTGTGTAATGGGGAAAAGGCAGAACAGACAAGTAAGTGGAACTCTCCATTTCAAGTGGAGAAACCTCTGTCCTCTCCTCCCACCATGTTCTCCAAATGCCAGAAGCCAGGTCTTTGTATTAGTTTTTTATCACTGTGGTAACAAATTACCATGAACTTAGTGGCTTAAAACAACATAAATTTGTTCTTATGCAGTTCTGGAGGTCAGATACCCAAACCGGTGCTAAGATCCAGGTGCAGGCAGGACTCTGTTCCTTCTGGAAGCTCTAGGGGAGAATCCCTCCCTTTGCTTTTGCTAGCTTCTGGAAGACACGTGCATTCCTTTGGCATGTGGTACCTTCCTCCATCTTCAAAGCTGGTAGCATTGTATCTTCCAGTCTCTTGACTCTGACCCTCCTGCCTCTTTTTTATAAGGGACCCTTCTGATTATTTGGGCCTACCTAGATAATCCCAGATAATCTCCTTGTCTTAAAATCTTCACTTAATGACCTCTGCAGAGTCCCTCTTTCTCTGTAAAATGCACAGGTCCTGGGGATTGGGCCATGTACAGTTTGGGGGGCCAGTGTTCTGCCTATCACAGTCTCCAAGAGATTGAGCACATATTCAGAGACATGGGGGTAAATACCAAAGAAATGAGAAAGTTGAAAGGGCTAGCCAATGGGAAGAGGAATTGAAGGGACAGGGGACTCCTGATTTTCTTTATAAGGTTTTAGTGCTGATATTATTTTAATGTTTGATGCATTACTTTGATTTAAAAGAACTCTGAGAAGGATCTCAGAATGAATCGTTTTCCTCTGAGCTATAACACCTTCTTAGACGCCCCTACAATGAGCCTGGAAGGTCTAACACTAACTTTCCAGGTGGCTCCTGCCCATTGGACCTCCCTGGGCTCCACCTCACCACCAAACCACCCGACAGTCCCAAGACCCAAAAATTCTTGTAGCACAAAATCACAGTGAAAACACTTTGGGAGGCAGAGGTATTTTGCTTATGGAATTGATAGCTATATAGTACTACCACACTCTAACTTCTCCCCAGCGTTGCAGTTGAAATATGGATCCTATGTGAAAGACCAACGGAAACCATTCATTTTCTGACCTTCACGTAAGGACTTCTTTCAATCCCTTTATAAATCTTGAATATCTCATTAAGAACATCTCATTAAAACTAGGCCTGGCTCAGGACGATTTGTTTCAGGTGAGACTGTCACATCTGTCCTAGAGAGATCGTCTAATGTAGAGATGATGCAACCACTAGCCCATTAAATTGTAGAAAATGAATAGGATTCCCGCTTGGTTCCTCCTGTCTCCTTGCTGTAGGACATAGAAAACCTCAGTCAGCAGTCCACTATGGGTGATACAGATGGCTGTGTCAGCTGTTTGAGCTTGGCATCCATTTCGATGCCCGAGGAGACCAGCGACTTCCGCCCCATCTACAAGGGAGCCTCAGCTGCATTTTGTATTCAGCTCTTTTGTATTGAGGAGAAATACGAAGCAAGGCAAGTACTGGTTGTCTATCATGGTAAGACTTTTCTTACGGCATTGGTGGCCTCACATTTTAATCTTATAGAGCCCTTGGTTTCCAAACCTGGCCTCACATCCTAATCCCGCTTTTTGTTTTTGTTTTGTTTTGTTTTGTTTTGTTTTTTTAAGCATAGATTTCTGGGCCCCAGTCCCAGAGGTTTCAGTCCATAAAATTTGGGCAAGGGCCACAGAACGGGACTGCCCAGGTTTTGCTCACCTGTGTAACAGTTGGAGATCTGGAAAATCATCACTTATGTAACCACATGCTGCTCTCCTTTCTCTAAAGTTTGCATTTGAGGGGAGCTTTGGATTTAGGTGATTGCTTGTCTGGAGTCTTTTGGTTGCAAGTATAGAAAATCCAACCCAAACTGGCTTTTAAAAAATGGAATAATTGCCTCATATCGCAAAGGATAAGTCCACTGGTGGGATTGATTTTCAATGTGGCTTGATTCAAGATAACCCCATCAAGTTCCAAGTTTCTCTCTCTGCCTCCTGCCTCTGGTTCCCTGCTGCTGGCTCCTTTCTCAGGGGAGTGTCCCTTCTTGGGGCCAAAGAAATGGACAGTGGGCTCAGGCTCTGTACCAGAAGCTAGTGAGGAGGACTTTGAGCCTGGCTTTCTAGCTAAAGCCCCATCGGGCCTGATCAGACTGTGTGCTCGTTCCTGAGCTGATGGATGGGCCAGACCAGGACATGATGACAGCTTAGTCCTTTGCCTCATGCTCCCCCCACCCAAATTTGGGGCTGGAGCCTTACCCATGTGTAATCTGAGTGGGGCTAGTAGGACACCAAACAACAATCCAGGGAAGTTGCTAGAAGGAGGAGGCATGGTGCCAGACAAAGCCTGGGTACCCACCAGACCACTCATTCACCCCACTTCCTATCCCCATGTGTTCAGTGCTTGCTGCCATCTATAGTCTGGAAGTGGACCTTTGACCTCAATGCCTAGATTCCACATCTCCTTTGGAATTCCCACCAACTCCACCATTTTATTCACAGAACAATCTGGAAGAGGAAAAGATTGGCTCATTTTGATAGACCGGAAGATTCAGAGTATCCTTTAGATGACCAAGAATGCTGCTGGACATTTCCTTCTTAGAGAATGTATTTAAACATGCTCCCAGTCTCTCAATCTCACTTAGAATCATGTTTTACTTGTACTTTTTTCCTCTTAAGTTTTCAATTTCTTGGGAAATCTTAGAAGTTGAAAAGGGAAATCTTTATTTTACTTATATTGTAGACATCTAAAAAGCCTATAAGCCCTTCTAGATTAGTTGTGTATATTTATTTTCCCCTGTGCATTCAGATATGATTGTGCTTAGAATGTGACTTTTGAATTTTCAGACAGAAATTTGATGATCCATTATGGTTTGCCTGTGACTCTACAACCACAGGTGGTCAGAAAATCTTTTGCATGTAAAAGAGAAAAAGATCAGAATTGCTTATAATATACCCACGTCTCTCTGACAGCTCTAACAAAAAAGGGAGAGATTATGTCACAGAATGACTACTGAGCCTCTTTGAATGCACAGGTTGTTAATTGCTATAATAATGTCTTTAGTTATAGAAAAATACTTTATTAATGAAATATAAAGCTTACGACTTTCTGCAACTTGAGTAATGTTCAGCTAGACTTGAATTCCGACTAGTGGTCGGCCACCACTGCTTGACAGGAAGAGAGCCATAAATCTCTTTAAATACATACTGACGCTGCATTTGCTTGCAGATCGGTGACAATGCTTACTGTCTTGTTTACAGGTCACTGGACTTTATGAATTTCGTCTTCAGTCTTTTTCCTGTAAGTACATGCTGAATTTTGAGTAATATAATTGGTTTTGTAAGCTAAAAAAGTTGTAGAAAGGTAAAATGCCATATTCACTGTCCAAGCACATATATCGCTATGAATGTTGAGGTTTGAATTGCTTCCATGTTCTGAAAATAAGGTTGAATGACATATCATGAACGTTTCAAAATATTGTCATTGCTGGTTCTAATAGTTCCCTTTCAATGTCTAATTTCTTTTAAGGATAGCTTTCACGGTGTTTTGTTAGAATCAAATCATTAATAGAATGCTGGTAGTACATGAAAATTTCAGAAACAACACAAAAGTGGATTAGACAGCCATATTACTTTATAGCTTACATTGGCTCAGAGAATTCTGAAACCATTAGATTGCTTTTCTGAGAGTAGGAAAGTAGGAATTTATGGCTGATTTTCTGGTTGGCGTCACCTGACACAGTGCCTGACGTGGGGTAAGCACTCAACCCACTACGACAGGTTTGGTGGATGGGCCTCAGGCAAACAGACCAGTGCAAACGACATCCTCCATTCCTATCCTCTGCCTTCATTTTTGGATCATTGTTGTCAAGGGATAGAGATTCTAATCAATTTCTCACTCTATTGGAGGGAAGAAAGTGGGGAAGGAAGATGACTGAGGAAAAAATGGATTTTTATAAAGATGTTTTCCCTGCTTTGCCTATCACTTAAGGCAAGTCAATAACTAGACTTCTTCAGTTGGCTAATTACAAGAAAAATATCTATTGTCTTATTTTTCCTGATACTCTTTCTACTGAGGCAAAAACCAAATATGGTTTAATTATGTTTCCTGAAGCCTATGTGATCATAGGTTGTATTTCCTCATTTTGTTAATATAATGAAGCCTTGTAGTAATGTTCTCCATATTTCTCGTAACATTTTTGGGATTAATTTTAAGGCATTTTGAAGCTCATAAAGCAATGTAGATTATCCTAAGGTAGGCTTTACAAAGCCAGTTTCCCTCAGAGATGCCCCAAAGTAATTTCCCTACATTTAAATTCACTCCTACTTTGAAGTCCATGTAAAGGCAGATCTTCAACATTACAAAACCATGCTGGTTTTAAAAAGGTAAAAGACATTTTTATGGTTTAATTCTATTTTATTTCAGGATATGCAGAGAGAGGAACAAAATACTTTATAATTCATCCTTAAATCCTTCAAATCTAAGTCAAAGCAATTCATTATAGTCTCCTCCTCCCAGAGGAAGCCCACTGAGACTTGGCACCCATTCCTTATTTTCAGCTTGAGTATTTCAACAACTTGACTTTCAAGTTCCCCAAAAGGAGCTGTGTTATTTTGCTAGAAAGAAGGAAGATAAGGTCAAACAATAATTCACTCCTTTGGTTTGCACAAACGTCCCCAGGGTTTTGGATTACCACAAGTAATGCCTTCACAGGGTTCAGGAGGAGGCAAGATCCCAAAGGGACAAATTAGCTCTGGGAGGAGCAGGCCACTCCCGCAGGCACCTGGCAGAGGGTCAAGTGGGATGTATGGAACACAGATGGTCTAGGACAGCTCTGTCCAATAGACAACAAATTCGAGCCACATAAGTAATCTAAATATTCTAGCAGCCACATTAAAAAAACAAAAAAGATGCAGGTGAAATCAATTTTAATAATATATTTTATTTAACTGAATATGCCCCAAATTTAATCATTTTCACATGTAATCAGTATGAAAAACTATTGAGATATTTTACAGTCGTTTCCCCAGTGTTTGAAATCTAAAATGTATTATTACACCTGTGGCACATTTCAATACAAACACTACATTTTCATCAGAAATACTTGATCTGCGTTTAGATTTCATAAGATTGACAGTTGCATAAGTAGATTCATATACCCAAGTTGTTCCAACATACATAAAGCTTTTCCAATAACTGAATTGAGTATCAGTTTTTAAATTTAATTAAATTATTTAAAATGAAATAAAATTAAAAACTCAGTTCTCCAGTCACACTAGCCACATTCCCAAAGGCCCAGTGTCCGGACATGGCTGCTGGTTCCCATATTGGGCAGTGCAGATCTCAGGGGTAAGTGGCAGTTCTGAGGACATCTGGATCTTCCTATGCCTGCTAACTAAACACACTTCCCAGGTTAAACACATCCTTAGATCTGTTCACCTGAATGGGATCACGTCATGATAGAATACAGACGTCCATTCATGTATAATACAGGATTTTAAAGAAGAAGAGGCCCGGATCACCACCTCTCATCTCAGAGGAGGGGGCTGGGGCTGGTGCTCTATCACTTAGCAAGCCTAGGGCTGACGCCCGTGCTTCCTCATTGCCTCCAGGGTGCAAGCGAATTTGCCAGCACAAAGGACCTTACTCTCAAAACTGACTTCCACAAAAGAGCTATGCGAATGGGTCCCATGGTTTACAATATTCATTTATTTAGGTTTCAGCCAGACTTGCAGAGATTTTCTCAGTATGCCTGCAGTTCCTTATCCTCTTGAATTTCATATGATTACTTTCCAAATTATAGGAAAGCTGAACTGGAATACCCTGTCCTTTACACATTTTACCCCCTATTTTCTGTACTGTTTTACAGCAGGAATTTG
Source organism: Neomonachus schauinslandi (assembly GCF_002201575.2). Classification (NCBI taxonomy): domain Eukaryota; kingdom Metazoa; phylum Chordata; class Mammalia; order Carnivora; family Phocidae; genus Neomonachus; species Neomonachus schauinslandi. The sequence goes on along the minus strand of NC_058412.1, from coordinate 93,308,728 downwards.
TTTAGTGATGAATGGTTTCTGATTCTTTTCCTGTGTGTCCTGATCACCGATCCTGTTAGGACAAGAACTTCTGCATCATTTCTCTGCCGCACCTTACCCCTGAGTTTGCCCTCATCCAGAACTTCGTGAAGATTGTCCCCTTCCACAACTGTACGCTGGAGCAGGATCTCTATGTCTTCCATCGGGCTGGATTGCTCAAGTAAGTGGGCATACGTTTGGCCAAAAGACAGTCCATGAAATTAACCAAAGAGAATGGAACAAGGAGCTTGGTACCATTTTAACTTAATGATTTCTTTTAAAAATTGTTTTACTGGTGGAGGGCTTGATCAAGTGATTTTAACCTATTGGTTAGGGAAAAAGTCATATTAAGAGTTACCTGTCCAGTCAGACATTTTATTGTCAATAAAAGACCATTTGATACCAAAATAGAAAAACTGACCAAAAAAATAAAATGGCCAGACTGTTTGCATATGAAGAAAAACAAACAAAAAATAATGGATATTTAAAAATCTTCAAACTTATTCATCAGGGGAAAGGAAACCCAGATAAGAATGAGACATCATTTTTGATCAATTGACAAGATCTAAAATAGAGAAGCATTCAGTTCTAATGAAACAATGTAGCAGTGGTCAGAATGTAATTGACATGAAATTTCCAAGGACAATTTGTCCAGAATGCTGCAGTGGTTCATATCCTTCAATTCTTTAATTCCACTCCTAGAAATACATCCTAAAAACTGGTTGCAGAGATGCAAACAAAAATTTATATATAAGGATTAAAGATATTGGAAATACTCTAAATGCCTAATAATAGGAGAATGTTTAAATACTTATATGACGTATAAGTATGAAGGAATTATAACTCTGTTTGCAATTCATTTAAAGAATTTTTAATGAATGGAAAATGCTCAGAATGTAATGCTAGGCTCATACCAGTATATAAAACAGCATTTAAATATGACCTAAATCTCTAAAGAAAGAAAAAACGTGAATAAACTGGAGTAAAGGGGGACATGCTGATGTGATACTATGCTATGCCATCCAACCCTTCTTGTTCAGGACTAAAGAACTCACTTTCTAACTGTGGGATGTGTGAGCACCAACAGCTTGAAGCTGGGTCCCTCTTGAAAGAGATTGCGCTGGACTGAAGAGAAGGGCTTTGCCCAAGTTTGCCCCTCCTTACAGGGGTGGAGGATCCTAAGAGCTCACCACAATAAATCCCAGCCTGTAGAGCTCTGTGTGAGGCTGCCTCCCACAGGGAACCTGGCCTGCAACGCTAGAGGGGGTCAACGGTTGCCCTTGGGTGGTACTAGGAATATCTGGGATGATTTTTAATTCCCTTCTTTATATTGCCTAAAATTTGGAATTCTACACCCAGCTTGTGTACTGCCTAGGATTCTTGTGTGGGCAAGTAGTAGAAACCCATCCAACTGGCTTAAGTAACTGGAGAATTTTTTACCACATAGAGTCAAGTGAAGAATCCAGTCAAGTGAAGAATCCATCCATCCAATCAATGGCGATGCTGGTTTCATAGAGGGTTTAGTTAGTCCTATTTGGTCTGTCTCTTCCAGGTTGACCCTTCTTAGCCCAGTGCTTCCTCTGTGGTTGCAGGATGGCTGAGGTAGCTTTAGACCTTTTATCACTTCAAGTCCAATGGGAAAAGAGTGATGGGTATGCTTCTTTTCAGAAGCCCCAACACAAAAGTCTATTTGCCTCTCATTGACTCAGATTGTGTCCTGTGCTGACCCATCACTGGACCAGAGGCTGTTGGTTGGCATCATTTAGGGCTGTTCCCAGAGCTCAGGTGTTGGAAGGGTGCATTGCCAGACACAAATCTGGGGCCATCGCTGAAGAAACGGGCAGTTGAGCTTCTCCCTACAGCTCTGTTTCAGGACAGGACCATCTTGATCAATAGAAAATGAACAGTATATGTGTGATAGGAATAATATCAATACTTCACGTTTTCTATAATTTACCTTTTTTAAGCTAAGGTCTTATACATGCAGTCTTATTCTTACAAGATATCATGGAGTTCATCAAACTGCATTTAAAATGGGTGCATTTTATAGAATGTAAATGAGACCTCAGTAAAATTACTGCAAAATCTTACGACAAATGGATTGGTGGAGTAGTTTCAGAGAGCTTTCTCTATAATTGATATGTTAGCGTTTTAAATGAAACTTTGAGAAACATCCTGAATGATCACTTTATGTTTGGGGGCTGGCTAAATGTATTTTGGCATATTCATTCAGAACATTACTATACAGATTTTGAAAAAATAGAAACAGATCTATGGAATGATGTCTAGGGTGGTGAGAAAAGCAAGTAGTCAAACAGTAATAGCAATAGCACTGATAGCTTACATGTATGGAAGGTTTATAGCATTTTGTTCACTTTCTTAATCACTTTCCCTGTATCAATACGTGCAGTGACCTTATTAGCTAGGTACCATTATAATTATCCCCATCTTACAGGTAAGGAAACTGAGACTCAGAGAGGTTAGGTAATTAGTTCAAAGTGACTCAGCAGGATGTGGCAGAGCTCGTATTAGAACTAAGGCAGTTAGGGGCGCTTGGGTGGCTCAGTCGGTTAAGTGTCCAGCTCTTAATTTCAGCTCAGGTCATGATCTCAGGGTCCTGGTGTTGAGCCCCGCATGGGGCTCCCTGCTCAGTGCAGAGTCGGCTTGAGATTTTTCTCTCCTTCTCCCTTTGCCCCTCTCCACCCTGCTCTCACAGGCTCTATGTCTCTCTCTCTCTCTCTAAAAAAAAAAAGAACTAAGGCAGTTAGCTTCCAGAGTCAACACATCACCACTTCATATATTGCTTCTCTTTACTGTGTTTTCAGGTGAAGCCACTGCAACAGAAAGACCCCAAAACACAGTGGCTTGAGTCAGATAGAAATTCCACCTCTATCTCACGGTAGTGCCGACGCGAGCGGAAGAGCAACATTTTCCCCATGAAGTTGTGCAGGGACCAAAATTCCTTCTCTTACTGCTTCTTCATCTGGTAGAGTAAGGGTGTTTACCTAACATCTGCATAATGAGTCAGGAGTCTGTGGATTTGGATGGAAAGAAAAACTCCATCTTTATTTTACTAAGCTCTAATTGAAATTTAACATGTGCTTCCACTGTGAATGGAGGCAACATGCCTCAGAAGTGTTCCTGAAGCCACGACTTTGTAACCAGTAGAAATCATGGATATTTTCATATCATGTTACAGTTGTTCCAGATGTCTCAAAATATGTATGCTCATCCTACTTTGAAATTTCCCTAAATTTATTCTAACCAGAACTTGTTACTTAATGCATTAATTAGGAGGCATAGATATTACTAAAACACACATTTTTAAACATTTTGTAACTCTATTTCAATATAATTCGTTGTCTTTTATTTTACACATTTAAAAACATTAGTCTGAGCAGGGGCCCTAGCATCACCAGACTGCCAGAGGGGTCCCTGGCACACAAAATTTCTAGACTACGGCCAGAGTGGGCTCTTTTCCTTCTCATGCTTCGAGCTGGCTCAGAGCGTGGCCACATTTCAGCCCATGGAGAAGGGTAGGAAGAGAAATGAAGAAGCACTTCCCTTTTATGGAACTTACATCACTTCTGTGCATAGTCTGTGGTCAGGAAGTTGGTTGCATAGCGGAGGGTATGTCACTGATAGGTTGGTGTGTGCCCAAAGTTGGTTCTGTTATTAAAAAGAAGAAGGGGGGAAAGGATACTGTAGACACATCACATCTAGTTTTTATCTTGCATATATATAGAAGTTCTAGAAAGGTATACAGGACTTTATTAACTTTATTAACCTTGGGTACACAGGACTTCATTAACCTGAGGAGAAGGGGGGTATAGCTGGCAACTTATTTTAGCTTTATGTTTATCAGTGCTTTGATTTTGTTTCATTAATGAACTTTTTGGAGCAGTTTTAGGTTTATAGCAACACTGAGAAGAAAGTACAGGGGTTTCTACTTACCTCTGTCCCCCCTCCCACCCACAGACTCTCCCTCAGTTTATATCCCACAGCAGAGTTATGCCATTTGTTACCATTGATGAACCTATATCGACTCATCGGGGGTTTAGTCTTTCTGTTTTGCATTTTGTGGGTTTTGACAAATGCATAAAGACATGGATCCACTATTTTAGTATCCTACAGAGTAGATTCTAAAAATCCTCTGTGGTCTACCTCTTTCGTCCCTCTCTCCTTCCCCACAACCCCTGGTAACCACTGATCTTTTTTAAAGTTTTGTCTCCAGTTTTGCCTTTTCTAGAATGTTCTATAGTTGGAATCATACAGTATGTAGCCTTTACAGATTGACCTTTTTCACTTAGTAATACACATTTTAAAGTTCCTCTATGGCTTGATAGTTCATTTCTTTTTGGTGCTGAGTAATGTTCCATTGTCTGGGTGTAGCATAATTTATTTATCTGTCAATTTATCTCATTGAAAAGCATCTTGGTTACTTTTAATGGCAATTATGAATAAAGCTTCTATAAACATTTGTGTGCAGGTTTTTGTATGGGTGTAAGTTTTCAGCTCATTTGAGTATATACCAAGGAGCACAAGTTTGGGTCATATGGTAGGAGTGTTTAGTTTTTTGTCTTGTTTTTTTCTTTTTTAAAGATTTTATTTATTTATTTGAGAGAGAGAGAGAGCACACACAGAGGGAGAGGGAGAGGAAGAAGCAGGCTCTCCGCTGAGCAGGGAGCCTGATACGGGACTCGATCCCAGGACCCTGGGATCATGACCTGAGCCAAAAGCAGACATTTAACCGACTGAGCCACCCAGGTACCCAAGAGTGTTTAGTTTTATATAAACCTCCAAACTGTCTTCCAAAGTGGCTGTACCATTCTGCAATCCCACCAGCAAAGAATGAGAGTTCCTGTTGCTCCACATCTCCACCAGCATTGGTACTGTCAGTGTCTTGAATTTCTGCCATTCTAATAGGTGTGTAGTGTTATCTTGTTGATTTGATTTGTAATTCCATAATGATGGATGGTATTGAGCATCTTTTCATATGCTGTTTGCCATTTGTATGTCTACTTTGGTAACATATCTGTTCAGATCTTTTATGCATTTTTAAATTGGGATGTTCATTTTGGTTTGATTTTTACAAAATCATGGGTATGCATTACGTCTATCAGAGAAAATCTAGTTATTTTTGTATATACTGATATTTAAAATTTTTATTATGACTCAAGTAGAACTTTTATTAAAATGTATTTTACACTGTCTGCATTATTAAGTAGAGTGTGTTGGTGACATTTTCTTATGACCTGGGATTCTCTTTATGAATAAATACACACTGGAAATGGAGAGCAACCAGATGACTTGGGATCAGGAATGGGTCATGGGTCTGGCTGGAGTAGTGGCCTTGTTCTTAGTGGCTTCATTACTTAATTCCTATTCTTCTCTCTCTCTGTTTACTATGATTTATTTTGCTTTTATTAAAAATTAAATTTATTTTTTTTTAAATAATGAGATTTTCAACACTTGTCTGGAAATTAGTCCTGGTTGGGGCAAGGCCCTTGTTTCTCCTTATACTTTGTTCCCATTTGCAGTATCAGCTTCATTTTTTAAAAAATTTCATTTATTTGTCAGAGAGAGAGAGAGAGGAGAGCACAAGCAGGGGGAGTGTCAGGCAGAGGGAGAAGCAGACTCCTGTTGAGCAAGGAGCCCGATGCGGGACTCGATCCCAGGACTCTGGGATCATGACCTGAGCTGAAGGCAGACGCTTAACTGACTGAGCCACCCAGGCGTCCCTCAGCTTCATTTTTTTTATCACTCACGTATAAAGTTGGGGCAAATCATGTACACCTGGTTTCCTTTCTGGAAAATTAAAGTCTCACATGCCAAGGTAGTTTTTGCACCCTTAGAAGAACATGATCTTTTGTCACTGTTTCCGTCTGAGCCCTCATCAAGAACCTTCCTCTGTTCCTCTGGGAGTTTTGTGGCCAACCAGCTACCACTCTGCGCCTCTTCTCAGCTTGTCCATGCATGTAGCTCCTTTCTACGGTTCTTCTGGTTCCCATACCCCTTTGCGTGTAAGAACCTGCTCCTGCTTGTGTGGGGAAGAAATCCCTCAAAACCCACATGTGTGTCACCACCACCATGTCCCTTTTGTGGACATGGCAGCAGGCCACTGTTTTCTAGAGAAAGCTTAGATCGTTTATGTTTATTTTTTAATTTTAACTGTAATTCCAAATAGTTAACATATAGCGTCATATTAGTTTCAGGTGTACAATATAGTGATTCAACACGTCATATATCACCCGGTGCTCATCACAAGTGCACTCCTTAATCCCCATCAACTATTTTCCCCCTCCCCCACCTCCCCTCTGGTAACCATCAGCATGTTCTCTATAGTTAAGAGTCTGTTTCTTGGTTTGTTTCTCTCTCTCTTTTTTTCCTTTCCTCATTTGTTTCTTAAATTCCACATGAGTGAAATCATATGGCATTTGTCTTTCTCTTACTGACTTGTTTTGCTTATAGTTATACTCTCTGGCTCCATCCATGTTGTTGCAAATGGCAAGATTTCATTCTTTTTTATGGCTGAGTAATATTCTATTGTATACCACATCTTCTTTATCCATTCATTAATTGATGGACACTTGGGTTTCTTCCAAGTTTGGCAATTGTAAATAATACTAGTATAAACATCGGGGTGCATGTATCCCTTTGAATTAGTGTTTTTGTATTCTTTGGGTAAATGCCCAGTAGTGCAATTACTGGGTTGTAGGGTAGGTTTATTTTTAATTTTTTGAGGCACCTCCATACTCTTTTCCATAGTAGCTGCACCGGTTTGCATTCCCACCAACAGCATAAGACAGTTTCCCTTTCTCCACATCCTTGCCAACTCCTGTTGTTTTTTGTGTTACTGATTTTAGCCACTTAGATCTTTCTTTAATTCTTTACTTTAACTAAATTGTAAGCACAAAGAGCTTTTTAGAGAAATCACACATTTAATGTTAGATGCGGTAGTTTTGCCTGTCAGGACTGCTCAACTTCTACGGGGAATATGACCTCGAGAACTGCCTTCTTCCCTCTGCTTTTTAAATTTTTTAAATTGTTATTATTATTTATTTATTTTTTTTAGAGAGAGAGAGAAAGAGAGAGTGTGTGCAAACACGTGCAGGCACGTGCGGGCACGTGCGGGCAGGCAAGTGGGTGGGACAGGGAGGGGCAAAGGGAGAGAGAGAATCTTAATCAGACTCCATGCTGAGTGTAGAGCCTGATGCGGGGCTCCATCCCATGACCCTGAGATCATGACCTGCTGAAATCAGGTCGAAATCAGCTGAAATCAAGAGTCGGATGCTTAACTGACTTAGCCACACAGGCATCCCTATCCCTCTGCTCTTTTTAAAAAACCCTGTACTCGGGGCAAGTGGCTGACTTAGTCAGTAGAGCATGTGACTCTTGATCTTAGGGTTGTGAGTTCAAGTCCTATGCTGGGCCTAGAGCTTACTTTAAAAACACAAAACCTGAAAGCAACCAGGATGTCCTTCAACAGGTGGATGTATTAAAAAAAAAACCCCTGTAGGGACATCTGGGTGGCTCAGTAGGTTAAGAGTCTGCCTTCACCTCAGGTCATGATCCCAGGGTCCTGAGATGGAGCCCCGCATTGGGCTCCCTGCTGAGCGGGGAGCCTGCTTCTCCCTCTGCCGCTCCCCCTGCTTGTGCGCTCTTTCTCTCTCAAATAAATAAATAAAATCTTAAGAAACAAACAAACAAACCTGTAGCCCCTTCAGGCACCTGAGTTTGGCTGGCTGAGAAGGAGGCCAGCTGACCTGAAGGTGTTTGTACAAAAATGTAAAGGAAAGATGAACTCACACTCTTCCATCCCAGAGATATTTGGATTTTTAAAACATGATTGGTGTTAAAGAAGGAGTTCGGAGGAATTTCATATCTTCCAAAATGAAGTTCAGAGATGTGAGTGTGGGAGTGACCTCCCAGAAGTCCAGAGGTCACCTCTCATTGACCCCTGGCGTCAGTTTTCCTGAGGCGATACTGCCTTGACAGGGCCTCCCTTTTCTGCCCCTGTGTCCCCAGAGTATTCTCTCAAGGTTCCAGGATGTTTTCATAGTCGCTCCCACGCATTGACACCTGCATCTCAGCTAGGAGGGCAGGAACGCGTCCCTCTTACCTGTGACAGGCACACTGGGCTTTTAGTAAGTAAGGACTTACAAGGGTGTGTTTGTCTCTGTTGTCAAGGAAGACCATACGTGGGTGGCTGGCATGGACATGGCATCTAGCATCTTCCCTCACCTCCTCCCCTGCGGCACTTGGCTTCCCTCTCAAGTTTACCTGCATTTACTCCAGGAGAACTCGGTATTTCATATGCTGTTCAGTTCTACTCCAGGCATGGTCCACGGGTCAGCAGCAGCAGCCCTCGAGAACTTGCTCAAATGCAGAATCTCAGGCCCTGCCCCAGGCCTCCTGACTGGGTTTGCCTGGGACTCTGTGTTGTTAACAAGCGCACCACTTGGTTTTTATGCACATTAAAGTTTGAGAAGTGCTGGAGGCACTTCTGTTTTCTATGAGTACAGCTTCCCCCACGATCCAAAAGTAAATTGTTCCTATGAAACATCTCATACACTAAAACTGCATCTGGGAAATGGAGAGTATCCCCTGCTTTCTGGAAGTTCCCATTACCTCCACTTCACTTTCCTGAAAGACCAACATTAGTCTGATAATGGCTTTCTTTGTAAAAAAGTGAAGATCTTCAGATTTCTTTCTGTTAGCAAAAATGAAGTGGAGGATCCCTGTATATCATTTGTAGGAAAGGATAGTGATTCTATCTCCTCTCCAGATTCAGATTTTCTAGAACCATGTAAGCCACATCAACTTTAAACCTTTTGTTATCTGGTAATTTCTGGTTCTGTTGAGGTTTGGAGGCCTTTTCGTATTGCGTAAATAGACCCTTGGGCTAGGTCTTATAAGAATACATGAACTATGACAGTCTTAGGGATTTTTGTCTACTTTCACCAAGTAATGTTCATTTCTCTTCTCTCTTTCTAATTCTTGTCTTTTCATACACACCCTCCCCTTAACCTGAGTTTTCCTAAAACCATCTTTTCAGATTTCAAAACATAGATGATCAGTGGGAATGCTTTCAGCTGGAAATGAAAGAAAACCCAACTCAAAATGGCTTCAGCCATAGGGCATTTATTGGCTCAGGTAACTGGGAGGCCTGCAGACAGGCCGGGCTTTAGGGTTTGAATCTCTGGGGTTTGGATTTCTTCCCCTTTTCCACTCTGCTTTTCCTGGTGTCAGCTCCAGCCCGAAGCTGGCTTCCTTCCCATTGGCAGAATGTCTGCTGCAGTTCTGGGCCAACACCCCAGCACGCTGCAGAGAGGGAGGGAGCTGGCTGCAGGCAAGCGCTTGCTTTCCCAGAGGCCCCAGCACGCCTCCTCCATTCATCCAGTACCTCATGTGGACTGTGCAGTGGGTGCCAGCCCCCATTCCAGGTTCCGGGCAAGCAGAAGGGACTCAAACAGACAAAAATCCTCGCCCTCATGGGGCCTGCATTCTAGTTAGAGGAGAAAGACATACATAAAGGGAAGAGAGAAAATACAGTGTCTAAGTGATGAGAGTGAATGCGCAGAATAACGGAGATCAGGGAAAGAAGACTCGCTGGGCTCTGGGGTGTGGAGGTAAGGCCTCTTGGGGAATGAGGTGAGGGCGGAGCCATGTGGGCACAGGTCCTCAACACCTACTCTTTTTATACCATGGTTTTAGAGTATGTCGTGTCCTTCCATTTTTTGCTTCACTTCTCTTGACATTTGGGATGGATTGTTCTTGCTCTGAAGTTTGGTTACTTTAAATTTCATGACCTCATGTTCTGGTCTCCCACCCAATCTCGTTCTTCCCTTGGGAAATTATATTTGTGTCTGTCATCTGCCCTCTGGCCATGCTGGTGAGCCCTGGAACAAATCATTCATTCAATTGTTAGCGGTGCTTACCTCTTCTGTCAACAAATTCCATGCCAAGGTTCCCTATCATTTCACTTTTGACTTTGAAAAGAGAACATAATATTTATGTTAACTTTCCTTTAAATGTATATACACTAAATGCTTTTTAACACTTCTTACTTGATAGAGTGATTTCTAGGAGGTTTCCAAATGTAATATGAGATTAGAATATGGTATAAATGATTTTCTCCTTTTGCTCGTGCTTGCCCATTCTTAGCCTTCATACAGGCTTTTTCTTCCTCTTGTTTATTCATGAGTGGTGGACACAGTTGGATGAACTTGCCACTTATTCCATCTTCCTGCCCTTCCAAACCATGTTTTTCTGAAATTTGCCATTTTTAATTTGGGGGAATATGTTTCAAACTTATTTATTGTACTAGAAATTATTTTCTACGAGTAAGTATTTACTGCTAAAATAAATCATACCACTAATTGTCAACTTTGCTCATAAATGAAAATGTCTCTAGATGGTTGACTTTTAAATGATTCATCACCTCAGCATTTTTCTTTTATTTGCTTCTCTATGGGTGACTCTGTCGTGCCTAGTTGTCATTTCTTCTAGCATGTCACTGTTTCGGGCCCATGTACCATCAACAGTGTTTTAGTGATATCAGTCCTGGTGCTTTTAATCAGCTTCCTTGAATAGAACCTAACAGAAAACTTTATTTTGTGGTTATTGTTTTGTTTTGTTGATTGGTTGGTTTAAACTGAAATACTGATGACTGTCAAGTTGTTTTATGTTTCTGTTACATAGATTACTCCTTTGGATTTCAGAAAGACTCAACTTACTTTTTCTTCTTTCTATCATTTTGATTTCATTTACTGGCATCATAAAGTTGCCCTATATTCTGCAAGGCTCCATCCATGCACAAATACTCCTGTAGGTGTCTAAAACCATTCATTCAATTTGAGGTTGAAAAATTAACTGTTAAATCTTTCTCCTTCTACTTTTATATATGATTTTCTATTTTGTTATGTGTACAGTCTAATTAAGTACTATAAATTCTGATCTTTGAGATCAGAGTCTGCCAAAAATGGGACAAGAAGAAAAACTCACTGGGAAACAGGCTCAGGGCTGCCAAACTTTCAAGACCCAAGAAGGAACCAGTGGGCAGGGGCTTCACCATTTCTTCATGGAGAGGTGACATTTCCCAGGGAATCATGGGTTTGGGCATTCAGGTACATAAGAGAGAGAAAGTGCAAGAGAGAGGTGACATGGGAGCTTGAAGGCCTATGGGGAAGGGTTAAGAAACAAGATAGCCCCATGCAGGACTCCCTCAGGAGACTGGATGGAGGAAGCCATGTGAATGGATAAGGAGAACCTCAGCTGATCTGTCTCTCTGATTCAAGGTGGCCTTAAAACCAGGCCCAAACCTTAGCAAAAGAATAAACTATCCTGGTTATTGAATATAAGTTCACTTCCAGGAAGGCTGGGCAAGATGACATGCAGAACAGGTGGAGGGAGGTAGGAGTTCTCCTTCCTGGTTATACACCATGAGACAGAAGGAAGGGGCCTAGCATAAAGGTGATAATGAAAAAATGAAGATCAGAAACTCCTTGTCTGAGACTTGTGAAGAGGTGAAAGTAGGCCCACATTTAGATACCTCCGGTGGATCCACCATCTTTTGCAGTCCCACTGGGCCTAATTCTGACATGTAAACATAAACATAGACTTTGTCTTTTTGGATATTTATTTAGCCCATTAAAAGCTCATTCCACAGAAGGTCTTGGTATCATTTTATAAACCCTCAATGAATTTTCTTTTTTTTAAAAAAAATATATTTATTTATTTATTTATTTGACAGAGAGAGAGGGAGAGAGACAGCAAGAGAGGGAACACAAGCAGGGGGAGTGGGAGAGGGAGAAGCAGGCTTCCTGCAGAGCAGGGAGCCCGATGTGGGGCTCGATCCCAGGACCCTGGGATCATGACCTGAGCTGAAGGCAGTCACTTAACCAACTAAGCCACCCAGGTGCCCTGAATTTTCTTAATCTTTAGATTTATCTGAAAATATGGCAAGAAATAAAGATAGCTGCTCCCTAATTCAACAATAATACAATCCCCTTTTGGTTTGTGCATGTGCGTGTGTGTGTGTGTAGGACATCCATATATATTTTAAGATAATTTCATTTTAGTTAAGGATCATGCATATTGAGAATAAAATACTAAGCATCCTTACAACTTTGTTTTGAAGTTGTTTTATTTTTCAAAGGGTTTTCTGTAACTGAAACATAGGCTGAGTTCTCCACAACTCCTGGTCCATTTCTAACCTCATATATATCATTTAAAACTTTAAGGAATTTCAAAATTATTTCTCGGAAGATGGTTCTGGAACCAACAGAAGATCGGCTCCATAAAGGCAGGAATTGTGGCCTGTCTTGTTCCCTGATGGATCTCCAACACCCAGAACACACCAGGCATTCAGCAGCTGTTTAATCAGTAGTTCTGATAACTGAATGAACCATTCTCAATAAAGGCACTTTAATAATTGATTTTTAAGGAATACATTTAAATTGAGAATCTAATCATTTTTTACTTTTTCTGGATGCTCCTGTCAATTGCAGTATAAAAGAAATGAGGCCGTGTAACTATTGCCACATTTGTATTTTCTGTCTCTTGGCCACAGGTCCCCGTCCTCTCATTCCAGGTAAAGGCAAAACAAACAAGCTGCCATCCCTAGCATTTGATATGTAAGCAATCATATCCACACTGGCCATTTGCCTCAAAGCCCTGGGTGAAAAAGTCACCCGTGGAATAAACCTACATTTGGCTTTCTAAGTTAAGCAAGGAACAATGGAAAAATTGCTCTCAGAGTCAAACACTAGGCAACAGAGAGCAGCCTTGTCCAAAAGAAATACAGGGTGAGCCACATATGTAATTTTAAATGTTCTGATTAATTAAAACATTAAAAAGTGGGTGCAATTAATTGTAATATTTATTATTTAACCCCTAATATCCAACATATTATTGTTTCAATGCGTTATCGCTATAAAAAGTATCAGTAAGATACTTTACATTCTTTTTTTGTACCAAGTCTTCAGAATTCAGTGGGTATGTTACACATGCAGCACATCTCAATTCAGAGATGCCACCTGTTAATTGCTCAGTAGCCATGTGCGGCTTGCGGCTCCCATATTGGACCGTGTAGCAAATCTATCTCTATAAATGTGCCTATTCCGGACATCTCATATAAATGGAATTATACAATATATGGCCTTTGAGATGTGGCTTCTTTCACTCAGCATAACATTTTCAAGGTTCCTCCATGTTATGGGCTGTGTCAGTACTTTGTTTCTTTCTGTGGCTATATTATACTTCCATTGTGGACAGACCACATTTTGTTTATCCATTCAGAAGTTGATAGACATTTGGGTTCTTTCCACCTTTGGGGCTATTGTGAACAATGCTGCTATGAACATTCAAGTACAAGGTTTTGTGTGGACGTATGTTCTTAATTTCTTTGGGTATTTTCCTAGTATTTTTGTGGTCTTGTTTTTGCATTTAGATCTTTAATCCTTCTGAATTAGATCTTGGCATAAGGTGGCCATATCAGAACAGAGTTCTTACGCTTCACTTAAAAATTGCTCATAACATTTATATTATTAAGGTGATATTAATTGATCATCTTTATACCAGTTAATTATAGATGTAGATTGTTCTTTGCAAATATGCTACTTTGTTCATAGTATGGAAGCATGCATTAAAATTTAAGCATAAGATATTCACTATAATTGAAGGCTAAGTAGGTTAGAATATTTCACTTCATTAATGGTAGGAGGAACAGCACTCTCCTATTTAGTAATAACACCCTAATGACTGGGAGTGTTCAGTGCAAGGCCAGCTGCATAATAGGTAATGTGGAACTCCAGTGTAAAATGAGGAAGTCATCTTCCCATGGGCTTACCACTCCAATCCGAGGCAAATAGGCATTCTCCAATGGCTTGCAACCTCTGCACTAAATACTGGATTTGGGAGTAGGCAAGAGATCCACACTGAGCTGCCAGCTGAACACCCCATGGCACTGCCTGCCCTGGGTGGGGATGGCCACTAGTTTGTTCTGACTAGGGACTCCATGGGGCATGTATGTGGTCCTTGACCTTCTCCATGCCTGTGTCCAGGACCTCATGAAGGTAGAACATAATGGCTGAACATGGTCTTCCCCCCACTGATGCAACCCAGTTGTCACCTCTGGCAGTGGGCCAGAGCAATCATGGGGAAGGGATGGGGAGGCACCGTGGGGCCCAAGGTACCAGTGGCAGGAAACAGGTGGGAGAGAACCCATGGAGCGATGGTGGGAGGTGGGTACCATGCATGAGCTGTGGCTCCAAACCCCTGGACATGCTCTATTGCCTTACTTGACTGCATGTAAAAATGCAAAATCAAAGATTAAATTATTAAGAATTTTAAGACTCGAGAAGCCAGCCCAGGTTCAATGTAATTTCTTAACTTCTTTTTTTTTTTTTTAAGATTTTATTTATTTACGTGACAGAGAGAGAAAGAGAGCGCACAAGCAGGGGGAGTGACAGGCAGAGGGAGAGGGAGAAGCAGGCTCCCCCCTGAGCAGGGAGCCCTATGCGGGTCTCAATCCCAGGACCCTGGGATCATGACCTGAGCCGAAGGCAGACTCTTAACCGAATGAGCCACCCAGGTTCCCCATAATTTCTTAACTTCTTAACATACTTTAAACATTTGGGGAAGAATTCAGCTTTATATATGAAGTAAATATGAAATAAAGCATGATGCTGAACTATTTACTTATAATTTTTATATCTAGCATCTTTTTTTATTGAGGTATGATTGATGTAACGTTATCTTAGTTTCAAGTGTACCACATAATGATTCAGCTTTTGCATGCACTGTGAAATGATCACCACAGTAAGTCTAGTTACCATCCATCACCATGCAGAATTACATTTTTTTTTTCTTGTGATGAGAACATTTAAGATTTACTCTCTGGGCAGCTTTTAAATATGCACTACAATGTTGCTGACTATAGTCATAATGCTGTACATTACATGCCCATGACTTTGTTATTTTGTAACTGGAACTTTGTACCTCTTGACACCCTTCACCCATTTTACCAATTCCTAACCCCCTCCTCTCTGGCAGCCATTATTCAGTTCTCTGTATCTGTGAGTTTTGTTTTGTTTCTTTGTTTTGGTTTTTAGATTCCACATATAAGTGAAATCATACAATATTTGTCTTTCTCTGTCTGACTTATTTCCCTTAGCGTAATACCCTCAAGATCCATCCATGTTGTTGCAAGTGGCACAATTACATTCTTTTTTATGGCTAAGTAATATTCCATTGTATATATACCACATGTTCTTTATCCATCCATCCATTAATGGATACTTGTTTCCATATCTTGACTATTGTAAATAATGCTCCAATGAACATAGGGGTGCCTGTATCTTTTTGAATTTATGTTTTCGTTTTTTTGGATAAATACCCAGAAATGGAGTTGCTGGATTATATGTAGTTCTATTTTTAATTTTTTGAGGAACCTCCACACTGTTTTCCATAGCAGCTGCATCAATTTACATTCCCACCAATAGTGCATGAGGGATCCCTTTTCTCTACAACCTTGCCAACACTTATTTCTTTTTTTTAAAGGTTTTTAAAATTTATTTATTTGAGAGAGAGAGCATAAGCAGGGGGAGGGGCAGAGGGAGGATGGAGAAGCAGACTCCACGCTGAGCAGAAAGCCCAACGCAGGGCTCGATCCTAGGACCCTGAGATCATGACTTGAGCCAAAGGCAGCTGCTTAACCGACTGAGCCACCCAGGCGCCACTCTTTAATTTTTATAATAGCCCTTATTACTAGTGTGAGGTGACATCTCACTGTGGTTTTGACTTGCTGTGTCTAGTGGTCACCTGTCTATCTTCTTTGGAAAACTGTCTATTCAGATAATCTGCCCATTTTTAAATCGGATGTTTTTTGCTCTTGTGTTGCATGAGTTCTTTATACATTTTAAATATAAACCCCTTATCAGATATATGATTTGCAAATATGTTCTCCTTTCAGAGTTAGGCCTTTATCACTATGAACTTCCTCTCCTTTTTAATTTGATGTAGTCCTACTTGTTTATTTTTGCACTTGTTGCCTTTGCTTTTTTTTTTTTTTAAGATTTTCATTTATTTATTTGACAGAGAGAGAGAGACAGTGAGAGAAGGAATACAAGCAGGGGGAGTGAGAGAGGGAGAAGCAGGCTTCCCGCGGAGCAGGGAGCCCGATGTGGGGCTCGATCCCAGGATCCATGACCTGAGCTAAAGGCAGACACTTAACGACTGAGCCACCCAGGCGCCCCTGCCTTTGCTTACAATTGTATTCAGTTTCAAAAAATCATTGCCAAGTCCAAGGTCAAGGAGCTCACCACATATGTTTTCTTCTAAGAGTTTTATGGTTTCAGGTCTTATATTAAAGTCTTTAATGCATTTTGTGTTAATTTTTGTGTGTGGTGTAAGATAGTGATCTAGTTTCATTCTTTTGCATGTGGCTGTCCAGTTTTCTCAATACTATTTACCAAAGAGATTATTCTTTACCCATTGTATATTCTTGCCTCCTTTGTCATATATTAAGTGACCATGTAAACATGGGTTAATTTCTGGGCTCACTATTCTGTTCTATTGATCTGTTTGTCTTATGCCAATACTATACTTTTATGAATGCTGTAGCTTTGTAATATAGTTTGAAATCAGAGAGCATGATGCCTCTGGCTTTGTTCTTTCTCAAGATTGCTTTGGCTACTTAGGGTCTTTTGTGGTTCCATACAAATTTTAGGAAAATTTGTTCTATTTCTAGGAAAATGTCATTGGAATATTGATAGGGATTACATTGAATCTGTAGATTGCTTTGGGTAATATGGACATTTGAACAATATTGATTCTTCCAACCCATGAGCATGGAGTATCTTCCCATTTATTTGTGACTTCAATTTCTTTCATCAATGTATTATTCTTTTCAGCATGCAGGTCTTTCACCTCCTTGGTTAAATTTATTTTTAGGTATTTTATTCTCTTGATGCAATTGTAAATGGGATATTTTCTTAATTTTTCTTTCTGATAGTTCATTATTAGTGTATAGAAATGCAATAGATTTTTGTGTATTGATTTTGTATCATGCAACTTTACAGAATTTATTTATTAGTACTAACAGTTTTTTGGTGGTCTTTTGGGTTTTCCGTATGTAAAATCAGTCATTAGCAAATAGTGACAGTTTCACTTCTTTCTTTCCAGTTTGGATGTCTTTTATTTCTTCTTCTTGCCTAATTGCTCTGGCTAGGACTTCCAGTACTATATTTAATAAAAATGGTGAGTATAGGCATTCTTGTCTTGTTCCTGATTTAAGAGAACAGTTTTTCACCATTGAGTATGATCTTAGCTGTGGATTTGTCATATCTAGCCTTTATTATGTTGAGATATGTTCCCTCTTCCCACTTTGTTGAAAGTTTTTTTTTTTTTAAGATTTTATTTATTTATTTATTTGAGAGAAACAGCATGAGAGGGGAGAGGGTCAGAGGGAGAAGCAGGCTCCCCGCTGAGCTGGGAGCCTGATGTGGGACTTGATCCCAGGACTCCGGGATCATGACCTGAGCCGAAGGCAGTCGCTTAACCAACTGAGCCACCCAGGAAAGTTTTTATCATGAATAGATGTTGAATTTTGTCATATGCTTTTTCTGCATCTATTGAACCGATTGTATGATTTTTATCCTTCATTTTGTTAATGTGGTATATCACATTGATTGATTTGTGGACATTGAACCATGCCCTTTTTTTTTTTTTTAAGATTTTATTTCTTCATTTGACAGAGAGAAAAACAGCGAGAGAGGGAACACAAGCAGGGGGAGTGGGAGAGGGAGAAGCAGGCTTCCCGCAGAGCAGGGAGCCTGATGCGGGGCTCGATCCCAGGACCCTGGGATCAGGACCTGAGCTGAAGGCAGATGCTTAACGACTGAGCCACCCAGGTGCCCCACATTGAACCATTCTTGCATCTCTGGAATAAATCCTCCTTGATAATGGTGTATGATCCTCTTTATGTATTGTTAAATTCTGTTTGCTAATAGTTTGTTGAGGATTTTTGCATCTATGTTTATCAGGGATATTGGCCTTTAATTTTCTTTTTTTGTGGTGTCTTTGTCTAGTTTTGGTATCAGGGTAATACTGGCCTCCTAAAATGAGTTTGTAAGTATACTGTCTTCTTCAGTTTTTTGGAGAAGTTTAAGGATTGGTATTTTTTTTAATTGTTTTAATTTTTTTTCTTTTTTCAAATTTTTATTTACATTCTAGTTAGTTAACATATATTGTAATGTTGGTTTCAGGAGTAGAATTTAGTGATTTATCACTTACATATAACATTCAGTGTGCAACACAAGGGTCCTCCATAATACCCACCACCCATTTATCCCATACCCTCTCCACTTCCCCTCCATCAACCCTCAGTTTGTACTCTATAGATAAGAATCTCATGATTCGTTTCCCTCTCTTTTTTTTCTCTTCCCTTATGTTCATCTGTTTTGTTTCTTAAATTCCACATGAGTGAAATCATATGGTATTTGTCTTTCTCTGACTGACTTATTTCACTTAGCATAATATACTCTAGTTCCATCCGTATCATTGCAAATGGCAAGGTTTCATTCTTTTTGATGACTGAGTAATATTCCATTGTGTGAGTGTATATGTATATATATGTACGTGTGTGTGTGTGTGTATTACATTTTCTTTATCCATTCATCAGTCGATGGACATTTGGGCTCTTTCCATAATTATGGTTGATAATGCTGCTGTAAATATCAGGGTGCATGTGCCCTTTGAATCAGTATTTTTGTATCCTTTGGGTAAATACCTAGTAGTACAATTGCTGGATCATAGGGTAGCTCTATTTTTAACTTTTTGAGGAACCTCCATACTGTTTTCCAGAGTGGCTGCACCAGTTTGCATTCCCATCAGGGTTCCCCTTCCTCCACATCCTCTCCAACATCTGTTGTTTCCTGTGTTAATTTTGGCCATTCTGACAGGTGTGAGGTGGTATCTCATTGTGGTTTTGATTTGTAGTTCTCTGATGATGAGTGATGTTGAGCATCTTTTCATGTGTCTGTTGGCCATCTAGTTGTCTTCTTTGGAAAAATGTTTATTCATGTCTTCTGCCCATTTCTTAACTGGATTATTTGTTTTGTGGGTGTTGAGTTTGATAAGTTTATAGATTTTGGGTACTAACCATTTATCAGGTATGTCATTTGCAAATATCTTCTCCCATTCTGTAGGCTGCCTTTTAGTTTTGTTGATTGTTTCCTTCGCTTTGTGAGGATTGGTATTAAATCTTCTCTGAATGTTTGGTAGAATTCACCAGTGAAGCTGTCTGGTCCTTGGCTTTTGTTTGTTGAGAGATTTTTTTTTTTTAATTACTGATTCAATTTCCTTACTAGTAATCAGTCTGTTCAGATTTTCTATTTCTTCATGATCTGGTCTTGGAAGAGTGTATGTTTCTAGTAATTTATCCATTTCTTCTAGGGTGTCCAGTTTGTTGGGCTGTAATTATTCATAGTAGTCCCTTATGATTCTTTGTTTCTCTGCAGTATCAGTTGTAACTTCTCTTTCATTTCTGATTTTATTTATTTGAGCCCTCTCTTTTTTCCTGGTGAGTCTAGCTAAAGGTTTTCCAGTTTTATCTCTTCAAAGAACCAGCTCTTAATTTCATTGACATTTTCTATTGTCTTTTTAGTCTCCATTTTGTTTATTTCTGTTCTGATCTTTCAGATATCTGCTATTTCTGATATTTCCTTCAATTAACTTTGGGCTTCATTTTTTCTTCTTCTAGTTCCTTTAGGTGTAAATTAGATTATTTGAGATTTTTCTTGTTTCTTGAGTTAGGCCTTTATCACTATGAACTTCCTCTTAGAACTGCTTTTGCTGAATCCCATAGATTTCAGTATGGTGTATTTCCATTTTCATTTGTCTCAAGGTATTTTTTGGTTTGTCCTTTGGTTTATTTGTTGATTCATTGGTTGTTCGGCAGCATGTTGTTTGATTTCCATGTGTTAGTGATTTTTCCAGTTCTCTTCTTGTAATAACTTTCTTGTTTCATACCATTGTGGTTGGAAAGATGTTTGATATGATTTCAATCTTCTTAAATTTATTTAAATTTGTTTTGTAGCCTAGCATATGATCTGTCTTGGAGAATGTTCCAGGTGCAGTTGAGAAGAATGTGTATTCTGCTGCTTTTGGATTGAATGTTTTGTGTATCTTTACATTAAGTCCATCTGGTCGAGTAAGTCATTTAACGCTGATGTTTCCTTTTTTATTTTCTGTCTGGATGATCCACTAATGTAGTGGGGTATTAAAGTCTCCTGCTATAAATGTATTGCTATAAATTTCTCCCATTTAGGTGCTTCTCTGTTAGGTGCATAAATATTTACAAATGTTATATCCTCTTGTTAGATTGACCCCTTTATCATTATTTAATGTACTTCTTTGTCTTTTATTACAGTCTTTGTTTTAAAGCCTGTTTTGTCTGATATAGCTAGAGCTTTGCCTGATATAACTCCAGCTTTTTTTTTTTTTTAATTTCTATTTGCATGGAACATCTTTTTCCATCCCTTCACTTTCAGTCCGTGTATGTCCTTACTTCTGAAGTGAGTCTCTTTTACAGGCAAGATATAAAGGGACTCTTTTAAGCTGAAAAGAAGGGGCACAAGTATATATATATATATATATATAATCTATCTTAGGTTCATAGCAGCTTAGCTTGAATGCATTCTAAAGGTCTACATTTTTATTCCCTCCACCCCATGTTTTGTGTTTTTGATGTCACATATTACATCTTCTTATTTTGTGTATCCCTTAACTAATCATAGAAGTTATAATTATTCTTACTACTTTGGTTTTTAACCTTCATACTAGCTTTATTAAGTGATTAATCCACTACCTTTGCTATATGTTTACCTTTACAAGTGAGATTTTTACTTTCATATGTTTTCTTGTTGCTAATTAATATGCTTTCTTGTATTTCTTACAAGGCCAGTTTAGTGGCGATGAACTCCTTTAGCTTTTGCTTGTCTGGGAAAGTCTTCATCTCTCAATTCTGAATGATAACCTTGGTGGGCAGAGGTTGCTTGGTTGGAAGTATGTTCCCTTCAGCACTTTCCATGTGTCCTGTCACTCCCTTCAGGCCTGTAAAGATTCTGCTGAAAAATCTACTGATCATCTTAGGGTGGTTCCCTTGTACATAACAAGCTGTTTTTCTCCTGCTGCTTTTAAGATTCTCTCTTTATCTTTAACTTTTGGCATTCTAATTATAATGTGTATTAGTGTAGATCTTTTTTAGTTCATCTGATTTGGAACATTCTGGGCTTCCTGGATTTGGATATGTGTTTCCTTCCCCAGGTTAGGAAAGTTCTCAGCCATTGTTTCTTCAAATAAGTTTTTTGCCCCGTTCTCTTTCTTGGTTCTTCTGGGACTCCTATAGTGCGAACGTTATTCTGTTTGATGTTGTCCCATGGGTCCCTTAAGCTATCTTCACTTTTTACATTCCTTTTTCTCTTCACTGCTCAGTGTGGGTGAGTTCCACTGCCCTATTTTCTACATCACTGATTCTTTCTTCTGCTTCATCTAGTCTGCTGGCGAACCCCTCTAGTATATTTTTCAGTTCAGTTATTGTATTCTTCAGCTCTGTGACTTCTGTTTGGTACTTTCCTTTATTGCCTATCTCTGTTGAAGTTCTCACTGTGGTCATTCATACTTCTCCCAAGTTTGGTGAGCATCTTTATGACCATTACTTTGAACTCTTAATCAGGTAAGCTACTTATCTTCATTTCATTAAGAGTTTTTCTGAGGTTTTTTCTTGTTCTTTCATTTGAAACATATTCCTGTTTACTCATTTTGCTTGACTCTGTCTGTGTTTGTTTCTGTTTTAGGCAAAACAGCTACCTTTCTCAGTCTTGAAGGAGTGACCTTGTATAGGGGAGGAACCTATTGTTTAACCTTGCCCTAGCTCTTGCTTGTCTCTCCACCCTTTGTGATTATCCAAGCAGCCTGATTTATTCTTGATATGTCCCAGTTATTGAGAGTGTGCCAAGCCTGTCAGTGTTCCAAAGGGAGAATTCATTCATTGCTGACTTTCAGGCTAATTGGAAGCCAGACCCTCAAGCAGCAGCTTTCAAAGTATGCAAATATATGCAGTTCTGTGGGACTACAATCATAAATCCTGCTGGCCTTCAGACCAGGTAGTTTGGAGGTGTCTTTTGGGTGACATTTATAAAATTTGGGGCTTCAAATGAGTGTATAAGCTCTTTTCTGGGAGTTACTGGCAAGTTGTAGCAAGGCTGAGTGAGAGCACAAAGCTGGCATCCCCTGGCCTACTTTCTCTGAGAATATTCCATAGCTGCTAGATGTGTGGTGAACCTGAGGCCTGCCCTTCGGGCTGGAGCTCCAGGACGAGTACATAGGCCTTTTTCACAGAAAGACTGGGGTGTGTTTCAGTCCACCGTCTGTGCAGTGCCCTGGGGGTGCTATCATGCCAAGAACTGTCTCTGTGATTGTTACAGTCCCGTGGGACCCAAGAACACAAGCCTCCCTGGCTACCAAAGCCAGGTGATCCAGGAGAGACCCCTGTGTGGACTGCGCATGCCTGAGAGTTTTAGCAAGGCAGCAGAAAAGTGCAGGGCTGGGGTGTGCCTGCCAGCTTTAGTGGGCAGCAAGAGAGCACAGGGCCACATGTGTCTCCTGGTTTTAGTGGGGCAGTAGAATAGTGCAGGGACTGTGTGTGCCTCCTGGCACTAGCAAAGTAAACGGCAGCATAAAAATGACACCTTCCAGGGCCTCTGTCCCCGGAGAGAGTTCCGGCAGGCTCCTACCCCCTCCAGCAGATGCTTTAAAATTAGCAAATGAATCTCCTTTACATAGTGTAGGTACTTTTCAAACTGCTGCTTTTACACTGGGTGAGTGAGTCTGCATGTGACCCCTTCAAGAGCAATATCTTTATGTCTCTTCAGCCCTTCAGGTCTCTACAGGTATAAGCCCCAATGGTTTGCAAAGACAGGTGTTTGGGGGGCTCATCTCTTTGGTGCAGGTCCCGAGGATTGGGGTATCTGATGTGGGGCACTAACCCCTTAATCCTCAAGGAGAAGCTCCATATTCATGAGATCTCTCCCGATCATGGGTCACTGTGCCAGGGTGAGGTTTTTGGCAAGACTGTGTCTCTGCCTCTCCTTCCATTTTGATGTGGCCCTTTATTGCCTGTTGTGAAGGCACCATTCAGCTAGTTTTAAGGTCTTTTTCAGAGAGAATTACTCCATATGTAGCGGTGTGTCTGTGGGAGATGAGTTCAGGATCTTCCTATGTCTCCATCTTAGATTGCCCCATCTTTCTGCACATTTCAAATTAGATGCATTTGGAATGTAACTTTGTATTGTCTCTGGTTAATGAAAATATCAGTGATTTTTACCTTCTTCTTTGCACTATTTTGCATGTGTTTTACAGGTTTTTTAGAATGAAATGAGTTACTTTTATAATTAATCAAACCCTAATATCATATATATATGTAAACATATATATAAACATATATATATAAAATATATACTTTACTGGATATTTATTTTATGTGATATTTTATAATTTTGTCTTCATTTTGGGAGGGAATACATATTTTAGTATTTTAACCTAAAAAAAAGTATCTCTCCTCATCCAGGTCTATTAAAATAAGATTAGCCACTTTGTTGGATACTCCTGGTGTTGAAAATCTTGTTAGCACTCTCATGCTGAATAAAAGTATATTGGAGGATTTAAAGCAATACAATGAGGCTCGCAGAGACCATGTAAGTACCTGCTATGACCAGATTGGTTTCCTTTTCCTTGTGATATGGGCCATTATGACCCACATAGGATCAACCTTAAAGTTTCCTTGGATCCCAGTTGGAGATAGTTGGAGAATTGTACAGTGGGAAGTGGAGGAGGTGAGGTTGGAAGATGGGAGCAAGAAAAGAAAAACAAAGGAGACTGGGGTTTAAGGATGTGAGGGTGTTCTCTTCACTGGTGGCCCCAAGGTGGGGTGCTGATCAGATATTCTAAATCCTTATCACAGGCATGGAAAATGTGGACTTGATCCAGACAAGTATCCCAGAATAGGATAGATCTCAGGACTTAGAATAGGCAGATCTGACTGAGGTTAGGGAATGGTAGCTCAGGAATCTGTGGGTGCCTGGTGCTCACCCAGGAACACTGGATATCAGACTTAGGACAGTGGGACCCCATTTGACCCTACTGGTTGGTGATTCTGTCTAGACTTTTTTGTTGAGCTGCCTACATTCTCAGGTAATGGATGGGCTGTCAAACACCTGTATGACCAGTGTTAGGTTCTCTTTCTAGTATAGTAACTATACTGTACTTTTGCCCTTGCAAAGGACAAGCTAGCAGTGGTCCTAATGTTAATGCTGCTTTCTTAAGGACCATGACAGTTTACTTAACCAGACATGGAACAGTGCATGTAGTTAGAGAAATGCTTAGTTACTTTTGTGATAAATTTTATTTTGAAAAAAAGTTTTATTGAACTATAACCAATAAACAGCTGGATAGATTTCACAATTTGAATATACCATGTAATTAATGAGCACCTGTTTCAGGAAACAGACTAACCCCAGCCTGCCTGAAGTCCCCTTCATGCTCCCATTCAGTTACTTTCTCCTCAGGTTAATATCACCTTAACTTCTAAGATCATAAATTGGTTATGCCTGTTTCTGAACTTTATTTAAAGGGATCACATAGTATGTTTTCTGGTATCAGGTTTTTTTGCTCAGCACTGTGTTTGTGAGATTCACCCATATTGTGCTGTAAAGTATTTCATTGCATGAAGATGCCACAACTTATTTCTTCTTTCTACTGTCATTTGGGGGCGTTTCCAGTTATTGGCTCTTTTGAATAAGCACTTTAGTTAAATTTTAGTCATCAAGAGGGAGACACCAAACACCTGAACACAGTGAAATATTTAATATTTATCAAGACATCAAATTAAAATAAAACTTCTCTCTAGCACATGTTTTCTGTTTCGGTTTGTCTTGATCTTTTTGGGTTTTTTGTTTTTTGTTTTTCATTTATTTGCTCCTTCCCTCCTGACCTGCCAATGCAGTATGATGTATCACCCTGTTCTCAAAGTGGGGTTTAAGGAGTCATAGGGGTCTCTGAGACATCAATTTTCAGGGGGGTTCTGTGAAGTGAAAACTATTTGCAAAATAAGAATAAGGAACTATTTTCCTTTTCCACTGTATTGATATTCACACTGATGGTGCAAATGCAGTGGTGGGTAAACCTTGGGAGCCTCGGTGTGGATCAAGGCAGTGGGCACCAGATTTCATCGGTTTCTTCATCGCCATTCACTCATAAGAACAATAAGGAAAAGAGAGCCTAGCAAAGATAGCATTGCACATCAACAGACTGGCTAAAACACAAAGAGAGGCACCACTAAATGCTAGGGAGGATGCAGGGAAATAGGATCATTTATATGTTGCCAGTGGGAATGTAAAATGATACCATTGCTCTGGAAGACATTTTGGCTGTTTCTTCAAAAACCTCAAAGCAACAATCATATGACCTAGTAATTGCACTCCTGGGCATTTATCTCAGAGAAATGAAGACTTGTACACGATTGTTCATAAGCAGTCAGAATTGGCCCAGATGTCCTTCAACAGGTGAGTGGGTAAACTGTGGCACATCCATGCCATGGAGTAATACTTAACAATACAAAGGAATGCATTGTTGATGCATGCATCAACTTGGATGAATCTGCAGAGAATTGCGCTGAGCTGGGGGATGGGAGGGAGCCAAACCCTAAAGGTTACATACTATATAATTCCACCTATTTGGCATTTTTGAAATAACACAATTTTAGAAATGGAGAAGAGATTATTTGTTGCCAGGGGTTAAGGACAAGAGGAGGACAGGGAGTAGATGGGTATGGTTCTTGTAGGGCAACCCAAGGGATCTTTGTGTTGGAACCGTTCAGTCTCTTGACTGTGGTGGTGAATACATGAACCTCTACAGGGTATAAAATTGTGTAGAACTTGATACACATACACACAATCATAGCAATGTGCATTCCCTTCTTGTCATAATATACTAGAGTTTTGCAGAACGTTATCATGATGGGATACTGGGCAACATGTACAAGGAATTTCTCTGTATTATTTCTTAAAATTGCTTGTGAGTCTGCAGCTATCTCCATATAAATTTCAATTAAAAAAAAGGAAAAGCTAGTTTCACTTGAAGCAGTAAAAATTATTAACTTTATTAAACTTCAATCCTTAGGTACCTATATTTTCAATGTTCTGTTGTGACAAAAAAATGAGAAATGCACATAATGCTCTTCTGCTGTAGACTGAAGTTGTTTGTTTCAAGAGAAAGCATTTCTGCAATTATTTGATCTTCATGCTGACCCAGCCACTGTTCTCCTGCAACACCATTTTTACTTGAAAGAACAGCTGGCAGACAAAATGTGGTTATTCGGTCTTGGAGACCAGACGTTTTCTTAAAAATGAATGAAGTGAGGCTGTCTCTCCAAGGAAACAACTGACAGCATTTGTTCCCTCTGATAAAATCCAAGCTTTCAATAAAAAATCAGAATTTTGGAAAATCAGTATCTCTCATCATGAGCTTGACAGCTTCCAAAAACTTAAAAATTGTTCTGATGAGGCTGGTGATGATATTATCAAATGTGACGCTTTGATATTTTGTCATAGGTCAACATTTGGGAAATATGTGTAAGTTTGGTGAACCAATATTTTCTAGATAAAACATGATGTTACAAAATCACACATAGTAAAAGATTCATTCAAACAGCAGAATAGATGGATGGGTTTTAATGTGACAATGTATACCAATTTATTGATATGGTTTCAGATTCCACATTGCAGCTCATCTTTAAAACAGTACCACTTGTTGAGTTTTGGTGGATCATCAGAGAAGAATATCCATAATTATCTGAAACGGTTGTTTAAATACTTCTCTGCTTTCCAACTCTGTATCTTTGTGAAGACAGATTTTTTTTTCATTTATTTCAACCAAAATAACATATTGCAACAGATTGAATGCAGAAGTAGATATGAGCATCCAGCTGCCTTCCATTAAGCCAGACATTAAAGAGATTTGCAAAAATATAAAACAATGCTACTCTCCTCTCTAAATATTTTTGTCAAATTTTAAATTTTGTTTTAATTAGTAAATTAAACAAAAATGAATAAACAAATTAAATTTTTTCTCGGTTTTAATTTCTAATACAGAAACTACCAATAGATAGCTTTAACACACTACTCCATGCTCTTTGGAGTCCTCAGGGAATAGGGTCCTGAGATCATAATTTTTGAGAACCACTGATGTAGAGCTAAAGAAAATGGATTCAAAGTCAAAGGGACTGTGGTTTGAATCACAGATTCATCCCTTACTAGCTGGAAGTCTTGGCATGTTCCTCAGCCCCCCCAAGCCTTATTTTCTTGTAAGTGAAATAGAGGTAGTGATAATATTTACCTTGTAGGAATGAGGATTCAGTGAACACAGGGAAGACATTTAACTTAGTACATGGTCCAAAGGTAAGTACTGATGGATGTTGGCTCTGACTGTCATTGTCATTAGGTGACCATGCTTAAGGCCCACAACTGACTCCTTAGAGAAACCTTGATAGTTATATTTTTAAGGGTCTTAAAATCCATGCTTATCTTTTCAGGATGGAACACCAATGAAGGCATTTGTAGCTGAAGTCGCAGAACAAATAGTTGGCATTGCAGTTATCAGAGATGAAATGGTAAATTGCAAAATAGACATTGATTTCCTGGATTGTGCCTTTTTATATCATGAATTAGCACACAATGCCTCTTTTTCATTTTTGCATATTTAATATGAATGACCTTTTTTTTGAAGGCTATACATTTTTTGGAAGGATATAAATCATCATCTGCTTGCATCCCACTTGGTTGACTTTGAATTTCCCATTTCTTTTTCAGTTTAAAATATGACAGAGAATACATGAAAACATTCACATTTTAAAAATTCAAATAACCTTCCATTAGGACCCCCCCCAAAAGTCTTACTGCTCTCCCCAAAGGATTACTACTATTAATAGTTGGGCATCGGTCCATTCCTACAGTCTTCCTTGCACTTAATTACATGCATTGTGTGTGTGTGTGGGTGTGTGCGTGTGCATGTGTATGGTCAATTGGACAAGTAATTTTATTTTTTTCCTAATGCACAACCAGTTCTTCCTAAATATTTACTGCTGAACAGTTCATTCTTTTCCTGCTGATTTAAAATGCCACCTTTACATTAAATTTCCATGTCCCTGTGTCTATTTTTAAATTCTCCTGTTCTGTTCCATGGATTCATTTGTCAATATCTGTTGTATTATGTCTGGTATATCTTGTAGGGGAGTCTTTTCTCACTTATCTTTTTTTTTTTAATAAATTCTCTTGCTTTTAATAAGACCTTTCCTCTTTCAGATAAGCCTTCTAACACTTACTATGAACTTATTTGCACCTTCGTGGTTTTTATAGAACAATTTAGGCTGAATCGACAATTAAAATACTGAGACTTTCTAGGAACATGGCTTCCTGTTTTGGTGGTGGTGGTGTTGAATTCCTTTGGGTTCTTCACTAAAGTTTTGTGGCTTTTAGCATACAAGTTTCTTGTGCCAGGTATTTTGTTTGCCCCTATAGGTTTCCTCTCTGCCCTGTACTGCCCCAGGGAGCCTGACCTGGTAGGCAACATCATGGGTGCCTTCACCCCTCAGCTTCTAACTGGGTTTGGCCAATGGGGAGCCCTGAGGAGAGGAAGGGAGGAGAGTGAGGTTGGGATGCCTTGAGCTGGCTGGTGTCTCCATTGAGTTCCCTGACCTTTCCAAGGTGGCCTTTTCTCCAGGACCCTCTCAATTTGGACTCTAGTAACTAGTACCTCCCATGCCACCCACCTAGGGTGGTGATAGCTTGCAGTTGCTGCTACACCATCCTTACTGGTTTCCCTATGTCCTGCCCCTTCTTGTAAAAAGTCTTTTTGTTAAACCCACCTCCAGTTATCCTAATTTGAACATACCATCTGTTTCCTGCTGAGACCCTGACTGATACAGTCCTAGACATTTATGATTTATTTCTACTTGTTTTATATTTTTCTGGGTATTGTGATTAGATACTTTTTTTTTCATTGTACTTTCTAAATGTTTATTTTGGTATGTGAGAAAAATACTAATTTTTGTAATTGTGATCTTATTTCCAGCCACGTTTTGGAAGTCTCTTACTAGTTCTGAGAGTTTTCAATTGATTCTCTTTTCTGGTACAGCATCATTTCTACCATATTCTATTGGCCAAAGCAGTTACAGAGCATGCTCAGATTCCAGGGTTGGAGAAATGGACTCCACTTCTTGATGTGGGTATGGCAAGGTCTGTCTACCAAAGAGCATTTGGGATGCAAATTACTCTTGTGACCGTCTTTAGAAAATAGAATCTGCCACACCCCCTTTTAAAAATATTTATATTTTGGAGGAGGAGCAAGATGGCGGAGGAGTAGGAGACCTAAATTTCGTCTGGTCCCAGAAATTCAGCTAGATAGGGATCAAACCATTCTGAACACCTACAGACTCAACAGGAGATCAAAGAAAAGAATAGCAACAACTCTGAACAGAAAAGCGACCACTTTCTGGAAGGTAGGACGTGCGGAGAAGTGAATCTGAGGCGATATTCGGGAAGATAGCAGCGGGGGGAGGGGGTCTCCGTCGGCCACTTCTGGCAAGTCATCAAGCCGTGGAGCACAAAATCGGAACTTTTAGAAGTCGGCTCTGCTGAGGGACATCTCTCCAGTGGCTAAGCGAGGGGTGGAATTCTCGCAGGACAGCGTGGTCTCAGGACCCTCGGGGTCACAGAAAGACTGGGGGTGCCTGAGTGCGGCAGAGCTCCCAGGTATCAGAGCTGGGAAACGGCTGCAGAGACGGAGCCGAGGAGCGGGCTCTCAGCTCAGGGTTGCCATAAACCGTGATCTGCGGCACAGTCGGGCCACTGCTCCTCCAGCAGGGACCCAACAAGCGGCAGATCCGGGGAGACTCCCCTTCCTCCACCAGGAGGAGAGGCACAGGAGCGCACCACAGGGATCTGCTGGGTTTGGAGACTCCCCACGGGGTCGGGTGCCAGAGATAGAAACGCTCGATCACAGGCCGGGTGAGCACGGTGTGCGGCTGGAGACCGGGGAGACGGGAGTGACTGACTGCTTTTCTCTGGGGGTGCACTGAGGAGCAGGGCCCCGAATTCTCGGATCCTCTGGGGCGGAGATTGGGAGGCCGCCATTTTCACTCTCGTCCTCCAAAGCTGTACGGGAAGCTTGCAGGGAACAAAAGCTCCTGAGAGCAAACCGGAGCAGGTTACTTAGCCCAGACCAGCAAGGGCAGGGCAATTCCGCCTCCGGCAAAGACATTTGGGAACCACGGCAACAGGCCCCTCCCTCAGAAGATCAGCGAGAACAGCCAGCCAAGACCAAGTTTACCGATCAATGAGAATGGCAGAACTCCAGAGCTAGGGGAATACTGCACATAGAATTCATGGCTTTTTCCCCATGATTCTTTAGTCTTTCAAAGTTAATTTTTTTAGTTTTCTTTTTCTATTTTTTTTGAATTTTTCTTTTTCCCATCTTCAACCAACATCTTATCAATCCCTTTTTTAAAAAATCTTTTTTATTTTTCATTTTTAGAGTCATATTCTATCCCTTCACAGTAGTTAAACTTATTTTGATATATATATATATATGTTATATATATATATAAGTTGTTCTCTCTTTAAAATTTTGGGATATAGTTTCTTCTAACAGACCAAAATATACCCTAAATCTCTAGTGTATGGCTTCGTTCTAGTCTCCTGCCTGATCACATTCTCTCCCCGCCTTTTTTTTAAATCCTCTTCTTTCTTTTTTCAAGCAACTTCTTATCAATTCCTTTTATAAAATCTTTTATAATTTTCATCTTTACAGTCATATTCCATCCCTTCATTGTATTAGCCCTTATTTTTGTACATACATAAGTTTTTCTTTCTTTAAAATTTTGGGAGGCACTTTTTTCTAACAGACCAAAATGAGCCCAAAATCTAGTGTGTGGCACTGATCTATGCACCAGCCTATCATATTTGATCATATTCTGTTTTTTTGTTTTGCTTTCTTTTGTTTTTTAAATCTTTTTCTTTTTCTTTTTTTCTTTCAGACCCTTCTTTTCTCCTGGTTTCAGGTCTCTTCTGTTTTGTTTAGTGTATATTTTTCTGGGGTCATTGTTACCCTGTTAGCATTTTGTTCTCTCATTCACCTGTTCTCCTCTGAACAAAATGACAAGATGGAAAAAATCACCTCAAAAAAAAGAACAAGAGGCAGTACTGACTGCCAAGGACCTAATCAATATGGACATTAGTAAGATGTCAGAACTAGAGTTCAGAATGACGATTTTAAAGATACTAGCTGGGCTGGAAAAAACCATGGAAGATATTAGAGAAACCCTTTCTAGAGAAATAAAAGAACTAAAATCTAACCAAGTTGAAATCAAAAAGGCTATTAATGAGGTGCAATAAAAAATGGAGGCTCTAACTGCTAGGATAAATGAGGTAGAAGAGGGAATTTGTGATATAGAAGACCAAATGATGGAAAATCAAGAGGCTGAGAAAAAGAGAGATAAGCAACTACTGGATCACGAGGGCAGAATTCAAGAGATAAGTGTATCATAAGATGAAACAACATTAGAATAATTGGGATCCCAGAAAGAAGAAAGAGGGAGAGGGGCAGAAGGTATATTGGAGCAAATTATAGCAGAGAACTTCCCTAATTTGGGGAAGAAACAAGCATCAAAATCCAGGCAACACAGAGAACCCCTCTCAAAATCAATAAAAATAGGTCAACACCCCAACATCTAATAGTAAAACTTACGAGTCTCAGAGACAAAGAGAAAATCCTGAAAGCAGCTCAGGACAAGAGGTCTGTAACCTACAATGGTAGAAACATTAGATTGGCAACAGACTTATCCACAGAGACCTGGCAGGCCAGAAAGAATTGGCATGATATATTCAGAGCACTAAATGAGAAAAATTTGCAGCTAAGAATACTATATCCAGCTAGGCTGTCACTGAAAATAGAAGGAGAGATAAAAATCTTCCAGGACAAACAAAAACTAAAGGAATTTGCAAACACAAAACCAGCCCTACAGGAAATCTTGAAAGGGGTCCTCTAAGCAAAGAGAGAGCCTAAAAGCAACATAGACCAGAAAGGAACACAGACAATATACAGTAACAGTCACCTTACAGGCAATACAATGGCACTAAATTCATATTTTTCAATAGTTACCCTGAATGTGAATGGGCTAAATGCCCCAATCAAAAGACACAGGCTATCAGATTGGATTAAAAAACAAGACCCATCAATACGCTGTCTGCAAGAGACTCATTTTACACCCAAAGACACCCCCAGATTGAAAGTGAGGGGGTGGAAAGCCATTTACCATGCTAATGGACACCAAAAGAAAGCTGGTGTGGTAATCCTTATATCAGACAAATTAGATTTTAAACCAAAGACTATAATAAGGGAAGAGGAAGGACCTATATCCTACTTAAAGGATCTATCCAACAAGAAGATCTAACAATTGTAAATATCTATGCCCCTAACATGGGAGCAGCCAATTATATAAGCCAATTAATAACAAAAGCAGAGAAACACATTGACAATAATACAATAATAATGGGGGACTTTAACACCCCCCTCACTGAAATGGATAGATCATCTAAGCAAAAGATCAACAAGGAAATAAAGACTTTAAATGACACACTGGACCAAATGGACTTCACAGATATATTCAGAACATTCCATCCCAAAGCAATGGAATACACATTCTTCTCTAGTGCCCATGGAACATTCTCCAGAATAGATCACATCCTAGGTCACAAATCAGGTCTCAACTGGTACCAAAAGATTGAGATCATTCCCTGCCTATTTTCAGACCACAATGCTTTGAAACTAGAACTCAATCACAAGAGGGAAGTCAGAAAGAACTCAAATACATGGAGGCTAAAGAGCACCCTACTAAAGAATGAATGGGTCAACCAGGAAATTAAAGAAGAATTTAAAAAATTCATGGAAACAAATGAAAATGAAAACACAACTGTTCAAAATCTTTGGGATATAGCAAAGGCAGTCCTGAGAGGAAAGTATATAACAACACAAGCCTTTCTGAAGAAACAAGAAAGGTCTCAAATACACAACCTAACCCTACACCTAAAGGAGCTGGAGAAAGATCAGCAAATAAAGCCTAAACCCAGCAGGAGAAGAGAAATAATAAAGATCCGAGCAGAAATCAATGAAATAGAAACCAAAAGAATAGTAGAACAGATCAATGAAACTAGGAGCTGGTTCTTTGAAAGAATCAACAAGATTGATAAACCCCTGGCCAGACTTATCAAAAAGAAAAGAGAAATGACCCAAATAAATAAAATCATGAATGAAAGACACCACAACCAAAATCAAAGAAATACAAACAATTATAAGAACATATTATGAGCAACTCTATGCCAGCAAATTAGATAATCTGGAAGAAATGGATGCATTCCTAGAGATGTATCAACTACCAAAACTGAACCAGGAAGAAATAGAAAACCTGAACAGACCTATAACCACTAAGAATTGAAGCAGTCATCAAATATCTCCCTACAAACAAAAGCCCAGGGCCAGATGGCTTCCCAGGGGAATTCTACCAAACATTTAGAGAAGAATTAATACCTATCCTTCTGAAACTGTTCCAAAAAATAGAAATAGAAGGAAAATTTCCAAACTTGTTTTATGAGGCCACCATTACCCTGATCCCAAAACCAGACAAAGACCCCATCAAAAAGGAGAATTACAGACCAATATCCTTGATGAACATGGATGCAAAAATTCTCACCAAAATACTAGCCAATAGGATCCAACAGTACATTAAAAGGATTATTCACCATGAGCAAGTGGGATTTATCCCTGGGCTGCAATGTTGGTTCAACATCTGCAAATCAATCAACATGATACAATACATTAATCAAAGAAAGAACAAGAATCATATGGTCCTCTCAATAGTTGCAGAAAAAGCATTTGACAAAGTACAGCATCCTTTCTTGATCAAACCTCTTCAGGTTATAGGAATAGAGGGTACATACCTCAATATCATAAAAGCCATCTATGAAAAACCTATAGCAAATATCATTCTCAATGGGGAAAAACTGAGAGCTTTCCCCCTAAGGTCAGGAACGCAGCAGGGGTGTCCACTATCACCACTGTTATTCAACATAGTATTAGAAGTCCTAGGCACAGCAATCAGACAACAAAAAGAAATCAAAGGCATCCAAATCGGCAGAGAAGAAGTCAAACTCTCACTCTTTGCAGATGATATGATACTTTATGTGGAAAACCCAAAAGGCTCCACCCCTAAACTGCTAGAACTCATACAGGAATTCAGTAAAGTGGCAGGATATAAAATCAATGCACAGAAATCAGTGGCATTCCTATACACCAACAACAAGACAGAAAAAAGGAAATTAAGGAGTCGATCCCATTTACAATTGCACCCAAAACCATAAGATACCTGGGAATAAATCTAACCAAAGAGGCAAAGGATCTGTACTCAGAAAACTCCAAAATACTATGAAAGAAATTGAGGAAGACACAAAGAAATGGAAAAACGTTCCATGCTCATGGATTGGAAGAACAAATATTGTGAAGATGTCAATTCTACCTAGAGCAATCTACACATTCAATGCGATCACTATCAAAATACCACCCACTTTTTTCAAAGAAATGAAACAAATAATCCTAAAATTTGTATGGAACCAGAAAAGACCCCGCATAGCCAGAGGAATGTTGAAAAAGAAAAGGAAAGCTGGCGGCATCACAATTCCGGACTTCCAGCACTATTACAAAGCTGTCATCATCAAGACAGCATGGTACTGGCACAAAAACAGACACATAGATCAATGGAACAGAATAGAGAGCCCAGAAATGGACCCTCAACTCTATGGTCAACTCATCTTCGACAAGGCAGGAAAGAATGTCCGATGGAAAAAAGACAGTCTCTTCAACAAATGGTGTTGGGAAAATTGGACAGCCACATGCAGAAGAATGAAACTGGACCATTTCCTTACACCACACACAAAAATAGACTCCAAATGGTTGAAAGACCTCAATGTGAGACAGGAGTCCATCCAAATCCTAAAGGAGAACACAGGCAGCAACCTCTTCGACCTCAGTCGCAGCAACTTCTTCCTAGAAATATCGCCAAAGGCAAAGGAAGCAAGGGCAAAAATGAACTATTGGGACTTCATCAAGGTAAAAAGCTTTTGCAAAGCAAAGGAAACAGTCAACAAAACCAAAAGACAACCGATAGAATGGGAGAAGCTATTTGCAAATGACATATCAGATAAAGGGCTAGTATCCAAAATCTATAAAGAACTTATCAAACTCGACATCCAAAGAACAAAGAATCCAATCAAGAAATGGGCAGAAGTCATGAACAGATATTTTTCCAAAGAAGACATCCAAATGGCCAACAGACACTTGAAAAAGTGCTCAACATCACTCGACATCAGGGAAATCCAAATCCTCAATGAGATACCACCTCATACCAGTCAGAATGGCTAAAATTAACAAGTCAGGAAACGACAGATGTTGGCGGGGTTGTGGAGAAAGGGGAACCCTCCTACACTGTTGGTGGGAATGCAAGCTGGTGCAGCTACTCTGGAAAACAGTATGGAGGTTCCTCAAAAAATTAAAAGTAGAGGTACCCTATGACCTAGTAATTGCACTACTGGGTATTTACTCCAAAGATACAAATGTAGGGATCTGAAGGGGTACATGCACCCCGATGTTTATAGCAGCAATGTCCACAATAGCCAAACTATGGAAAGAGCCAAGATGTCCATCAACAGATGAATGGATAAAGAAGATGTGGTATATATATACAATGGAATATTATGCAGCCATCAAAAGGAATGAGATCTTGCCATTTGCAATGACGTGGATGGAACTGGAGGGTGTTATGCTGAGCGAAATAAGTCAATCAGAGAAAGACATGTATCATATGACCTCACTGATATGAGGAATTCTTAATCTCAGGATACAAACTGAGGGTTGCTGGAGGGTTGGGGTGGCTGGGTGATAGACACTCGGGAGGGTATATGCTATGGTAAGCGCTGTGAATTGTGTAAGACTGTTGAATCACAGACCTGTACCTCTGAAACAAATAATACATTTTATGTTTAAAAAAAAAAAGAAGATAGCAGGAAGGGAAAAATGAAGGGGGGAATTGGAGGGGGAGACAAACCAGGAGAGACTATGGACTCTGAGAAACAAACTGAGGGTTCTAGAGGGGAGGGGAGTAGGGGTTGGGTTAGCCTGGTGATGGGTATTAAAGAGGGCACGTACTAAATGGAGCACTGGGTGTTATATGCAAACAATGAATCATGGAACACTACATCAAAACCTAATGATGTAATGTATGGTGATTAACATAACATAATAAAATAAAATTTTAAAAAATTTGTATTTTATTTCTTTTTCTAGTTTTATTGTATGTTTAGAATACCATTGAGTAGTAGTGTTTATAATGGGTACTATTGTGGTGTTCTTGATTTTAATAGGAATGATTCTGTATTTTCCTCATTTAGTATATAATATTTGCTGCAAGCTTCTGGTAATCTATCCTTTATCAAGTTAAGGAAGTTCTCTTCTATTTCTTGTTCACTAAAAGTTGTTATTCTGAATGAGTGTTGAATTTTATCAAATGTGCTTTTGGCATTTATTCAGATGACCATATAGCTTTAGTCCATTAATGTATCCTACACCATTCTTGTTTTTGGATTTATTTCTTTTTTTTTGACTCAGTACATCTTTGAATAATTTTTTTAGAAATAGTGGTAGGTGCATACATATACAAGAAGTTTTCATTTTGTCCATACATACAGAAGTTTTCATTTTGTCATCACCCTTGAATACTCATTAGGCTGTATATAAAATTCTTATTCCAACTACTTCTCAACAGATTTTTGATGTTTTTACTCTCATGGTCTTCCAGTGTCACTGATAAAATGTACTCTGATATAAATAAATTTTGTTTGTTTGCTTTCTGTCTTGAGAATTAGTTTCTTTTCTATCCCTGAAATTCTGAAATTTTACTAAAATGTAACTTATGCCCCTTCTGAGTCTTGGGAATATCTTTGTTCTATGATTTCATTATTTATTCCCTTTTTATTTTTCCATTCTCTTCTTAAATTCCTTTTAAGATGGATGTTGGACCTTTGGAATTGCTCCTTCATTGTCTCTTAACTTTCTTCTCATTTCTTTATCTCTTGTACTTCTTACTCTTCATTCTAGGAGACTCTCTTGATTTTGTCTTCTGGATCCCTAATTCAGTCTTCAGGCATGTCCATTCTGTTATGCAGGCCTTCTGTGGGAATTTTCTTTTTAAAAGATTTCATTTATTTATTTTAGAGAGAGAGTGCACATGCAGTGGGGAAGAGCAGAAGGGGAGGAAAATGGAGGGAGAAAGAATCTCAAACAGACTCCATGCTGAGCAGAGCCTGACACAGGGCTCGATCTCACAACAGTGAGATCATGATCTGAGCTGAAACTAAGAGCTGGACTGAGCTACCCAGGCACCCCTCTATCTGAATTTTCATTTCAGGGTTCATATATTTAACTTCCAAGTCTCTCCCTTGTTCTTTTCTTATTCCTTTTTGTAGCAGCTTGTTTGTTAATGTTATATGTAGTATCCTTTTTGGTATCTCTGAGGACACTGAGTAGAATTTTTTTCTAAAAAAACTCTCTTCCGTTCCATGACTGACTCTTTTCCCCTGGAGTAATTTGTAGTTTCTCTATTTTGACCTTTTGCCTTCGTCAGTTTTCCCTGAAAGTCATGAATGAAAGATTATAGTATCAGTATGGCTGGCTGGCATGGGTATCCTTGACAGATGTGCTTCTGCATTGCATCGCTCAGTCATTGGGAGGGCTGGCCATCCCAGTCTCTAATTGGGAAGAGGCATCAGTTGTCTGGCTTCCTCTTGTGACCTTCAATGTAGGTGGTCCTAGCAGATGGTAGGCAGGTTAAGAGGGTGTAAGCCAGTGTTAGAGAACTTTCCTACCAAGGTAAGACTACTTTGCCTTTTTTTTTTTAAGATTTTTATTTACTTGAGAGAAAGTGAGAGCGAGAGATAGAGAGAGAGAGAGAGAATGAGCAGGAGGAGAGTGAGAAGGAGGAGAGGGAGAAGCAGGCTCCCCTCTGAGCAGGGAGCTGACTTGGGGCTTGATCCCAAGACCCTGAGATCATGACCTGAGCCTAAGGCAGATGCCTAACCAACTGAGCCACCCGGGTGCCCTGTAGACTACTTTTGTGTTGCCAATCACACCACCTCATTACTTTAAAAATAATTTTTTGTTGTTATTTTAAGGGATTTGAGATGGGAGGAAAATTAGGTGCACATGGCCCATATGCTGTTTTGAGCTAGTAACCTCTGTAGGCTCTTCACTTTTTGTTTTTCAATGATTTCTCAGCTCTACCTGTATTACTCATTTTATCTTACAATGAGGGATGCCTTCTTGGTAATTAAAGAAAAGTCTTAGGGTGTTAAGGCAATTATAGGGTCAGTGCAGATGGAAAGGTCAGACCTTGCCAGAATTGCCCTCAGCTACCACCACTGGCCTGGTTACCCCGAGCCCCCTTTCCTCCGTGCTTTGTGGCAGAGGCTGTAAAGACAAAGGACCTTGATGGGCTTGAATACAGACTTCGGTTTCCTGAATTTTCTAGTGCCAGCTTTGCTGATAACAGAGCAAATGAGGTTCCTTGCATTCTCCA
Organism: Neomonachus schauinslandi; assembly: GCF_002201575.2. Lineage (NCBI taxonomy): Eukaryota > Metazoa > Chordata > Mammalia > Carnivora > Phocidae > Neomonachus > Neomonachus schauinslandi. Next base: position 93,269,913 of record NC_058412.1, on the reverse strand, counting down.
ATTCCTCTTTTTGAAAGTGTGCTTTGAGGACAATTCTACTGCGGAAAATAAGAAGAAATATAAGTAGGTGCTTTCCAATGTGCGTATAGTTTGATTTTTCCTGCATAGCAGGTGTGTTTACGTGCTCTTGTCATGAGAGAAAGTCACTCACTCTGGATGGTGCCCCCACCCCACAGTGTGCACTGCGGGGAAGAGAAGCAGTGCACAGTTAGCATGGATGAGCTCCTGCTTCCCTGCCCACAGCGTGGGGGACCAAGAGTGGTGGTCAGAATTAGAGCCGTAGAAGCAGGAGCAGAATGCCTGATATTTTCTTGTATAAGTAAACACCAGTCCTTTAAATTACTTTCCACGGGCTAAAAATAGAATACTTGAGAGGCATAAAAAGTTTAAGGAATGCCTACGGACAAGGCCTAGTCTTGTGGTTTTATTGTAGGCCAATCCAGCCACACGGGCCAGTCAAAGTGTGTGACCTGTGGGACGGCATGTTTCCACCTTAATGGGTGAAGAGAGAATAGTAATGAGTCCAGAGAACACCAGTGGCTGTGTTTGTCCTGCTGCTGAGTTTTGTACATGGTCAGTCAGTCATACTGACCAGCTGGTGCTCCCCTTGTCCAACAGTGGTGACAAGCTGCTGTCCTGTCACCTGGCCACTAGGAGAGACTCGAGGCTCTCTAGGTTTTTAACAGCCACGGCTGTAAGGAACAAATTCCAAAGCTGTGTGGTCACCCTTCAGAGACAAGCCATCAGAACTTTCAGGAAATGTAATTTTCCATTTTCAAAAATTGAACAGTGACAATGCGGTAGTAAATCACAGGAGAGGAAAGCACGTTTCTTACTATTGTACCCAAGGTAATTTTTACAAGATTTTCATGACAAAATGCACACCATTTGCTTAAAACATCCTTAGATGCCCTTTCCCCTCTTCTCTTTTAGGATGTAGAGTACATACGATCCCATTACAACATTGAAGATTTCATCTACTTCAGTCACCACCAGCGTGAAGAACATGGGCACCTGTATCACTTTGCCCTGAACCCTGTCTTTCGGCACTACACCAAGTTTTTTCTGAAGGAGATCCTCCGTTTAGGCTATAAGTCCTGTCTCTACTACCCTGTTTACCCACAGATCAGGGAAGGCAAGGTAAAAGAATGTCATCAACCTTCGAGACGTCATTTGTGTCATGTGCCATATTTTATTCCTTCCTCGCTGAATGGATTTGGATTATAACATGCCTCTGAATTTCAAACGGCCACATTGGCCCTTTTATGTATTACACTATAGCGAAAGTCCGAAGACTGAATTTCAGAAACATTCACAACCATTATAATTAGTGAACAATTTGTTGGCTTTTTCCTATTGACAAAACAGAGACTGAAAAGTGCAAAAATGCTCTAAGGGACATGGAAGTCAAATAATTTCTTATGGGGCCTTAGTGAAATGCCAAAGTGATCCTATCATGTTCTTCAAGCAAAGAACATTTTTGTTTGAACTCCTAGAACAAATCAATTCAATCCTATAAGATCGGTGTGCTCTCACAGCATTCCAAATAAGCCCTATAACCACTGCTGTAAGAGTGATGGATAAAAAGTGGAGATGTATGAAGGTGATGTAAACTTTATGTAGTAAATACCTCTATAACTCTGCCCAACACTGTTATACTTATGTAGACTAATCCTTTTGTGGTAAACACCATCTACTGTGTATCCATACATGCACAGATTACAAGCTCTTCATTTGCTTCTGTCTTGCTTTCACTTACCCTATTAAGTCTTCAGAGCACTCTTCACTAGCTAAATTATCTTTTATCACCAAAGCAAAGGTGATTGTCTTTTTTTTAAGATTTTATTTATTTATTTGAGAGAGAGAGAGCAGAAGCAGGGGGAGCAGCAGAGGGAGAGAGAAAAGTAGGCTCCCCACTGAGCTGGGAGCCCGACATGGGGCTCGATTCCAGGACCCTGGGACCATGACCTGAGCTGAAAACAGATGCTTAACTGATTGAGCCACCCAGGCGCCCCTGTTTGTCTGTCTTGTTCAAAGCTGCATCCCAGTCCAAGTGCCTAGAAGAGTCGCACACATGTGTGCATGTGCACATCAGTGGGTATACACACACACACACACGCACACACACACACGCACACATAGTGTCCTGGTTATTCCATAGGCAAGGGTCTCTTCAAGTTGGCTTCTCAAGGTATTGTTTCTGGCAAGTCGATCCCTCCGTCACTGACAGCTGGTCCTCAGCTCCATGTAGACTTGAGAGGTGATGAGATTCAATCACTAGGCCAGCTAGAAGTTGTCCCATGATATCCCATTCATGACCAAAATCTTTCTCATGCTCTGCCCAGAGCCCAGGATGTTGTCATGTTTCTTCTTTGTTACCATAAATGAGCTAAGCAGATTTTTAAAATAATCTGATTCATTAAACTTAAAAACAATCTGAGGTCTATCGGTACATTCCCCAAACCAGTAATTTTGCCAATGTACCTTATTTAACAAAAGCCTTCTGGGGAAGTACAGAGGGAACGGGGAAGAAGAAAAAACATGGAAAAGATCTTTAGCGAGAGGTAGAATATGCTCTAGTGATGGTTTTTTTCCTATCAAAATGCAATGTGATAGGCATGTGAATGCCCTAAATTTGAACTTAAGGAGATGGAAGGTAACTGTTCTGGTGGAAAATCCTAGTCTCACACATTTTCTTTTTACTTTGCATTTGGCCAGTCGCCAATGCGGTGACCTTCAGGATGTGATATTAAATTCTTACTTTTTATTCATGATGTTGCCTGCATCATGACTGCCTGCAGTTGGTCCAGAAAGTCCTTTTGCATCCATAATAAAAAATTGTATCTTTGACATTTCACTGAACGTTCACATATTTACCTCAATCGTGTAGAATTTGGAACGTGTTATGCACTATTTCACGTAGGATATAGAAACACATTTGGAGACAGATTTTTCCTCTCAGTCTGCACTTCCAGTTGATTTACATATATACCTTTAAACAAGCGTAAGAAGCAGTACCAGGTAATTTAGGTAAGAATTTCCAAGGTCGGCTATAAATCCCTTGACTATAGTAAAAGTGAACATTGGGCTCGAATTATGAAGATGGTTTTCCCCACACCCTCCTGCCAGGACATGTACTGAGAGATCCTCCAAGCATAAAAGCAGAACGCTGGCTAGGAAATCCTGGGTTCTGTTTTTCAGTGTGTGAAGTCAGGGTGTGAAGTTCAATGGTGAAGGATTTTAGAAATCCCTTTTAGAAGCTCTTAGAAATGCCTGGTGGTGGGGCGGGGCGGGGGGGGGGGGGCGGGGTAGTGGTTTCAAATAGCAGCCAAGCCATACGTTTACCATCTTATTTATTAAACTGCCCCTAGTTTTAGTTGAGTTTTACTTGCTTTGTTTTCCAGTTTAAATTCCATAAATATGTCATTAGGGATTTTGGTGTCACAGTTCAACTCTTAAGGTTGAAATGGGTGAAATACCCTGAGTTAGTTTCACCAGAACCCCCTCTGATTTCATAAATGTGAAAGAAATAAAAATCACCATGTTCAGTTTTCTCTGCCAAGTTTTAAAAATGGGGTAAAATGAATATTTAACACATTCTCCTAAAACATGATTTATCATAGTCTGTTACAGTAAGCATAAATCCGGCTCATACTTTAGCATTAATACAAGTCAAAATAATGTGATCCAATTTCCCTATCCCCCACCCCACTCTCCAGTTTCATCTTTTTGTTTTAAAACACGTCTTTTATCAACAAAGGTCCGGTTGGAGTGGCTGTGCCTTTCACAAACAGGAGGATTTCCACGTCTACGCTCAGCCTCCCCTCAATGATGTTTTTATCTATGTGCCTTCTTAAAGCAGCTTGTGCCAAACACGCAAAGGTTAACAGGACGCAGATAACACAGCTTAACGGGGTCAAATCAAGCTGATTCATGATCACTATGGAGAAGAATATCCTCCTGGGGAAAATACTTGTACTGAAAAATCCCATAAACCAAACCACTTGTTTATCTGTCATTCCCACAGAGATAGTAATGTAATTACTCTCGTAATTATCTTCATTAGTGTCAGGCATTATCTACAATTCATTCCTCTGCTCGACAAGTATGTTTGTTTATTTGCTGATTTCCCCCCCTCTCCGATTTGGCCGGGTTCGGACTTCTGTATTTGTGAAGCCGCGTGCACACATCTGTGCTGCACCGCCCTGACATTCTCTCCCCTAAAACGGAGATTGCTGTCTTTCAGTTCCAGAGCTCCTATGCCCACTCCCTGACATCCGCCCTTCATTACTTGGTTCCCGTGCGGCCGCGACGACAGATTGTCTATCCTCTGGAAAAGCTTGGCATCAACGCTCCATCAAAGGCGGTCTCCAAGGATCCGGTGGGTAGCCGGGCGGCAGCAGGCAGGGAGGCGCCGTGCCAAGGCACGCGGGCGTGGCAGATGGGGTGGCAGCACTGTCTTCTCGGGAGCAGGCTGCTTCTTAATTACAGGGAGCCTGGAGCTCATGCCCTTACAGGGGCGTCCTGCCGAGGCTCTCCTGCAGCCCTTTCCCTCAGGTGGTTATTTCGCAGAAGCCCCAGAAACAGAGGTGGCCTGATCCCTGGATGACAGACCCCATGGGGATGCTTTGTGTCTCGGCACAAGTGGCCTGGAGTCAGAATCCCAGCGTATGTCTGTTCTCTTTCTCCTTCCTCAAACGCAGATTCCCCCTTTCCATCGATGTTTTGCTTGCAAGGCGAAAGGGGGCATCCCCAAGTCAGACAAAGCTGACAGAGACCGTAAAGCTGGCTGCGTTTGAGATGTTTGGGTCCTAAGCTGGGTTTGTTTTATCTCCTCTGTGGGGGGTCAGGAGGATTAACAGGAACATATTAGCTGCCCTGGGGTGGCACGGGGCTTAGCCTTAAAGTGAACAAGCCTGGGATGCGTTTATGACCAGAACAGAAGAAACCAAAATGGAACCTAGATTGCACTTTCACTGGAAACGTACGTGTGTGTGCACACGGCCATGTTCAATGAATTAGCTGGAAAAAACATGATCTTGTCAAGTTGACTTACATACATAGGCTTGTAGTATTTGTATGCACTTCCATTTAAATAAGTCGAAAAACAAAATTCCCTGTGTGCTGACATTTGTCCATTGTGAGAGAGGAAAGAAGAAAGTGGAAGGTTTTAACTCTCCAAAACCTTTGCCAAGGAGTTGCTCGAAATGGTGCTCAAATAAAGAGCTTGGGGACCCCAGCGCTGCAGGAAGTATGTCGTTCAGCTGCCCGAAGTTCCCACTCTGCAAATGGGGGGCTCCATCAAAACCCGGCTTAGTGGCACCTGCTCACTGTAAGCAAGGCTACTTAAATTCTGCACTCATCTTTACATTTGTTAAAACAGACAATAAATTTATATTTCTTTTCTGGTAAGTTCTAACTTTATATTTGAGGAGCGACTAAAAATCAATAGCAGTTCTTTCCCCTCCTAACTCTTTATTATGGAAAATGTCAAGCATATACCGAAGTAGAGAGAACCAGATAAAGCAGGGCTTCTCCTACTGTCTGTGCTGAGGGACTTTATCTTCTTTTTCTTTTTCTTTTAATGTACAATCCATCATAGATGGATAGTTTTATAAAAGGTGAATTCCTTAAAAATGAGTTTAAAAACAAAGGGAGACAAAACTCAAGTCCAGTTATTTTATTATTAGATTTAACAGACACAGAATTACTCTGTCCAATTGTTATAAAAGCTGCTGAGTGCTTCTCTCCATCTCTATGCTTACATCTTCGAAGACCAATGACAGTTTGTAGATGGGCACCTGTCTCACACCACATGTTGAGTAGCACTGAAACTCCCAGATACCTGGCACTGAGCTTCAAAAATTTCCAATTCTTACAATTCTTGGCCCATTTTGGATCTTCTACACCCCCACCCACTTCTCCTTCCTCCTTATCATTTTAAAGCAATTCTCAGATGCATCTATTTCATCCAGGATCATGGGTATATTCTAGGTAGCATGGCCCAGAGCACTGCAGCTTACGCTCTGTCCACACTAAAGATAAGAGTGCCCGAGCCCATCTGGAGGACCTTGGGGATGGCCACCAGATGGTCTGTTTTCGTGTAGAGATCCTGGGAGTGGACTCCTTTGGAATGAAAGCCAAGACCCACAGGTTTGCCACAAGGAGAGTGCCTTGGGGTCAGAGAGGGTGCCTTCTTCTATGGCACCCTGAAACACAGCTTCCGTAGAGTCAAGCTGATCCCAGGAAAAGGTGCCTCCCTGCACAAGGATGCAGCTTCTGTGTCAGATCAGGGTAAGGAGGAGAGATGCTGCCCTTTCGCAGTCATGGCTGAGACTCCTTCAAGGATGGACAGACCATATTATTGGGCCAGGAGAAGCCTTCACACGGCTCTGGCACCTTAAGCCAGTTCAGGGAAGGGGAGAAATCCACCTGGTTATCAAGAGCAACATTTTTCTGAATACCAAAAGCTTCTCCCCACCCCAACCCCCAGGAATCTCCAGAGCCTGGAGCTCCAGGTGGGGAGAAAGCCAGAGAAAACATTTTGCTGCATTCAGAACAATCTTATCATGACTTCCCAGGTTGGTATGAGTTGAATCATTACTTACATTTAGTAACCTTTTCTGTGGTGATCTCAGTGTGCTGTGCGCCAACCCCCCCCCCCCGCCCCGCCCCGCCCCATAGAGCCCTGGCTTATTTCAAGGCACAGCAGAGGATGGACTGTTTAAATCACTCATCCAGGAAGACAACCACTTACCAGACGGGTAGGGCTGATGCTTAGTACCTGCGGTGCTGTGGCCGTGTTGTCTATCGTATCAGTGAATTTTGACTTTTGAAGAAACACTTCTGCTGCTACTTATTGTACTCCTCCTTGAGAAGGTTTTAGTAAAGATGTAGATTCAGCAAACAAGATTTAGTAAATATTTTAGAAATCTTAAAAGTTTGATCAAAGGATTATCAAAACCATAATCCACATGGGACGGGCCTGGATATTCAAAAGTTAAAATGCCAAATTATATTATTTTAAATTATTTTTTTTCTTTTCAATATTTTAGTTGGATTTCATGCTTTAGGCCAATCATCTGAGACAAGGTGAGCCAAATAGAAATTTTCTAGGAGGAATTTCTATCGAGTCCTAAGAGCATTGTTTTCTTAGGAGAACAATAGTGTTGCAGCCATTGAACTTGGTGAAGCTGAGTGACTGTCATTACTAAATGAACTCCTTTTATTTTCCCTTTAAGTTTGCTATCTCCTCTAGCACATGGAGGCTATATGGCTCCTTTACCATGTCTGCACATTTCTCCGGCTGGGCACTTGCCTTTCATACCTTTTATCCTACTTAAACCATCTCAGAGTGACCATCCATTCCCTTGCTTTCACCTGGGAAGCCACTCTTCAAGGGAACAGATCACTCCAGGCATGAATAATGGGATAGAGAGTGTTTCATCTCAGTGGGTTGCCAATTTGAATCTGGCACAAGCCAGCAGTGATTGAAATTCATCACTGCATGGCAGGGAAATATGCCCCCACCCCACCTCAAGGCCCTGGTTGTTTCTGCCTGGTTTGGATGATAGGTGTCCCTGCCATAGTACCTTCCCTATCGTTAGTATTAATTGACAGCCTGCCCCATATCGGGCCATAAGAAAGGACCTGGAAAACATGTAAATGGTTTTCATCACATATTACAGAGGTAGGTCCCAAAGATTCATCATGATATCTCCACAGTCAACCAGTGTAGATTCATGGATAAGAGAGAAGGCTTTTTTCTGACCAAGACTGTAACCACATGGGACAGGCTTGGAAGACTCATTTCTCAGCTTGAATTGGCCATCTTGGCCTCACATTGTGAGAATTATTGTAATGGAAATTTTTAAAAAAATGAATCAACGTATGGCCCACATGCATGAAAACTATGATCAGGAAAATACTCAAAATTTGGCTGAATTAATTGAATGGCCGTATTAAAGACTGTGGAGCAGTTTGAGCCACACTGACTTTGAGGTGGTTCTATTTTCTTTCCTTTCCTTCTCCCACATAGGGATACAGAGATGACTTTGACCCCTGCTCTCTGGGAGCTCACAGGCTAGTGTCAGTATTAATGTAGGACTGTTTTGGCTAGTTGAGCCAGGGATGGGAGAGGGGCCACACTGGCCCCCGTATTGAGAGCCAGACTCAGGAGGAGGATCCACACTGGGGTCTGCACAATCACTTGGTAGGGAATGCCTTTGTTCTGAAGCGCTGTTTCCTTTCTAAGACCGGGATTTCAAATGAGTCTTATTTGTTTTGTTTTGTTTTGTTTTAAAGATTTTATTTATTTATTTGACAGAGAGAGTCACAGCGAGAGAGGGAACACAAGCAGGGGGAGTGGAAGAGGGAGAAGCAGGCTCCCCGCTGAGCAGGGAGCCCGACGCGGGGCTCGATCCCAGGACCCTGGGATCATGACCCGAGCCGAAGGCAGACGCTTAACGACTGAGCCACCCAGGCGCCCCTCAAATGAGTCTTATTTGTGATATGAAATACCAGAAAATCTGCCTTGAGCTGAAACAGCTCCTACCCTTGCTTCAGTCTCATAGATGCTCCCCATCATCCACTTCAGTGTCTTTAGTTCTTCATCTTGGTTTACGGGATTCATAGAATTATAGTGTGAACTCATCTTTCTCCCCCCCCCAAATTTTGGGGACCAGACCAAGCCATCATCTTTCAGATGACGCAGGAATCTTACTTTCAGTCTAATCGATGCCTGTTGTTATTTTTTGTGGTGGTTTATTAGTGATGGTCTTTTAAAATCTTGACTAATGAATTCTTTGAGGCCTCCATTTTCCCTTTGTCCTTCTACAAAGGAAAATGACAGTTTATTTAACCCCCCTTTCTCAGAGCTAAGTGCTGGCCCGCTTTTTCCTGGTATGTGATCTCTCAGGAAGATGTCACTCACTGGCATTCAGTTACCCTTTGAATTGTCCCTTTTCATCTCGGCTGTTCTTCCCCAGTCCAGCTATAATTACCATCTGATGGACTGTTACTGGATACTGTTTCACTTGTGCATCTGCTGCCCTAGGAAATTGCATTATTCTCCCAGCACCTGCTAGATTTTCCCCAGCTTGGTTGTTTCCCAACCCCTTCTTCAAACTTGGAAACTTTGGCTGCCCCTAGTTAGACTCCCTTGGTTGTATTTGTGGTCAGGGTGTGTGGCTGTGTTTTAAAATCAGCCCATTAGCATCTCCTTGGTAGAGGTTGCTAAAAATACATACGCATGTTTTTCAACATTGTATATGCACTGATCATCTTAATGTGATGATGGTGATAGTATCTTGAAATGAAATTAACGCACTTTAAATCACTGCCCATGAGTCAAGTGTGCTTTTTCAAGCCATTTCTCAGCCCTTTGCACTACCTATAGGAAGAGTATTTGCTCCTATTTATAGTGAACCCTTTTCTCTGACATTCTTAGAATAATTTACATAAGTTCCTTCATGAGCTCTTTTTTTTTGCCCTTCAAACGGTACAAGTTCCATGGTCATTTCATTCCAATTCTCTGAACACTATCTAGTTTAGTATTATATGCAGTATACAATATATATCAGCACGACTCGTGTGACATCAGTGATTTATTCTCATAATTCCTTCCTCTTAGAGAGGTTACAAAATAATAACAACAACAACTACTTCTCCTGACAGTATTGAGTTCTTACTAAAGGCTTCCCATGAATCATCCCATCTGATGCTCACATCAGCACTTATAAATTGTCACTGCTACTGTGCTCCTCAATGTACCTAAAGAAAACAGGCTTGCAGGGAAGGAAGGTAAATGACTTGTCCAAAGACTAATTCACTGGCAGAGCTTCAAATCCAGGCAGTTGGATGACAGACCCCTGCCTTCAACCATGACATATATATTCTCTATATGAATATATAGAATTTTCACTCTAAAAAGTGAAAGTGCTGCTATCATAACTCATTGTAGGAAGACCAAACCACAGAAAAGGAAGATGGCTTGACAGAGACCTTTTGGGATCTCCCAGATCTTTGGCACCAGCTACTTAATCAAAAGGTGACCCACAGATAATTGGCTTTCCCCCAGAGGGGTTTGGATTTTCCTCTTGGCTGAGTCCTTCATTCTTGAGTCCGATTCCAGGCCAGTCTGACCCCGGCTGGGCTTGGCTGGGAAGGAGCAGACACACAGGGCCGAGCTGGTGTGCCAGGGTCAATTTTTAGACACCAGCTGATCAGGCTGTCGGCACTTCTCTCTCCAGCTTATTATTGCAAACCTTTTGAAATGATAGTGGTAGCTACTGGGAAAGGAGGAAAAAAATTAGGATCCCATACATAGGTTATGTTGTTATAAATTTCTTGATACTCAGTTCCATGCTACATGGGGCTTCACAGTGTTCTTAGAAAGTGCTCGAGTAGATGCCTTGGATAAGTGACTGAAGGTGTGCATGGGAGGCCAGGGTTGGAAAGGATATGTGCTAGTGGCATAATTGACAAGCCTGGACATTCATTGTTTAGAAATTGGGCTGCAAAAAAATGCCAAAATGAGCTTTTTGGGCTGTGATAAGCTAAGAGACTGTGAAAAGTAAAGTTACTTCTTAACAATCTCAGCATCATCAAAAATCAATCCTACATCTTTTCCTCATTTTCTAGAATAGATATTGTAGGACAATCAATCTCTCTTTCCCTCTCTCCATCCCTCCCTCCCTCCCTCTCTTTAACAGTTTTATTGAGACATAAGTCATATGCCATGCAATTCGCCCGTTTAAATTATACAATTTATTAGTTTTTAATATATTACACGGTTGGGCAAACATCATCTAATTTTAGAACTTTTTTGTCATCCTAGAAAAGAAAGCCATTAGTAGCTACTCCCTACCCACCCCTTCCCCCAGCCCTAGGCAACTACTAATTTATTTTCTGTTTCCATGAATTTGCCTATTCTGGACATTTTATAGAAGTAGAATTATACGATGTGGCATTTTGGGACTGTCTGCGTTCTCTTAGCATGTTTATAAGGTTCATCCATTTTATTGTGTGTATCAGTACTTGATTCCTTTTTTTTTTTTTTAAAGATTTTATTTATTTACTTGGGAGAGAGAGAGAAACAGAGAGCGAGCACAGAGGGAGAGGGAGAAGCAGACCTCCCCACTGAGCAGGGAGCCCTATGTTGGGCTCAATCCCAGGACCCTGGGATCATGTCCTGAGCTGAAGGCAGATGCTTAACTGACTGAGCCACGCAGGCGCCCCTACTTGATTCCTTTATATTGCTTAAGAATATTATATGTATATGCTACGTTTTATTTATCCATTCATCAGACAGTGGACATTTGAGTTGTTTCCACCATGTTGCAATGAATATTCCTGCACAGGTTTTTATGTGGCTATATGTTTCTATTTCTCTTGGGTGTATATACCTAGGAATAGAATTGCTGGTTCATATGGTAGCTCTATGTTCAACATTTTGAGGAACTTCCAAACTGTTTACCCAAGTGAGTGCACCATTTTGCACTCTCTCATTCTTAGATGAGCCCCAGCATTCCTGCTAATAAGTGGCAAAGTGCTGGTCCACTCAAGGCCACGGCTGGGCAGTGTACCTCAGAAGCGGGGCTTTCCCACCACTCCTGGACAGTGTCATGCTTGGTTGACTGTGCACCCATAATACTAGCTTCAGTTATTTTGAAAGCAGAAATTTTTCTAAAATCTGATCTCTCCTGATCTTATCTTCCTGGCCTTACCCTCTCTGGCTCATCAGCCTCCTGTAGGCCTGCATGCACATTTAGAAGAGCTCCAACAGCAGGAGGAAAAAAAATAAAGCCCATCCAAACCACAAGAGTGGTTTTTAAGCCACCATCCTGTCCTTTGTTTGAGTCCACCTTTCCTAGTGTTACTGCTTTTAAAACAGCTCCCAACAGAAAAAAAAAGAATCCTGAGGCTTTCCTGGATGCTGATGGGTTCTTGCCACAACCCGGTAGGAAGAAAAAAAATGCATTCTGTTCCCTGCAGAGCCAGAGTAATGAATGCCACTGAGGTCCAGAAGTGCCTCAGGATACATCAGCTGCCTGCTGGCGCTCTGGAAGGCCACAGCCAAGCCGGGCTCCTGGGTGGACCTGAGCTCCCCGGGGCAGGAACTGGCCTTCACAGCTAAGTGGCTGCTTCACAATCCGCCTTCAGGGAGGAAAGGCATGGCAGCACCAACAGGAGGCTTTGCTTTGTGTATTTTAAAGTAGCTGGGGATGTAAAATGACAAAGGGGACAATTAGAGCTGCAGATGCTGACTTGAGAAGTTACCTCTTTTCCTCTTGATTAAAAAAAAAAATAGGGGCACCTGGGTGGCTCAGTCGTTGGGCGTCTGCCTTCGGCTCAGGACATGATCCCAGAGTCCTGGGATCGAGCCCCGCATCGGGTTCCCTGCTCGGCCGGAAGCCTGCTTCTCCCTCTCCCACTCCCCCTGCCTGTGTTCCCTCTCTCACTGTGTCTCTCTCTGTCAAATAAATAAATAAATATTTGAAAAAAAAAATAGGTCATTACAAAAGAAGTCCATATTCATGGTAGAAATTTTAGGAAAAATCAATACAAAGAAAATCTGTAAAAGCTGCGGTCCTTTCTCTCTAGGTCACCTTTGTTAATATTTTGGTGTTTTTACTTTTAGATTTTTTTCTGTGAAAAAAAATATACGCGATCAAATATGGTGTTTTGAAACACACATTTTTGCTGAATATGTTATGAATGTCTTTGCACATTACTAAGTATTCCAGAGTGTCCTTTTAATGGTTGCACTTGCCCCGTAACGAGCAACCCCTAACCGTCCATGAGTACTTTCTGTGCCGGGCTCTCTGTCACACACCTGCATCCCGTGCTCACAGAAGTTGGGCTGTCATTGTCCCCATTTTGCGGTGGAGCAAACAGGTTAGGAGAGGTTCGGTTATGTAACAGAGCATTAAGCCCAGCAGGACTTGTGGGAATAATGATGAACCCGCTTGATTTCTGCCTTCTGCCGCTCTGTAAATATGTTCACTGTGGCCAGGCGGAAAGTGGGCAAGGCCTGTGACTTTTCTGGACAATTTTAGGTAATGGAAGTTGCGTGGGCCACTACTCCAAATCACAAAACCTCATCTTCATCCCACAAAATGTCCAGTTTTGCTTCCTGTTATAATCAAAACTCAATTTTCATCCGAAGATGAGTTCCCCCTCTCCCTCCTGAAGCCTGTAGCTGGGGAAGGAGGGCGGAGTAGCCCCTTTCTCTCTAACTCACCATGCCCCCACTTATCTAGCATCTATTTAGCTTGTTATAGTTCAGGGTTGTTTTCTTTAAGCCTGTTAGTTTCTTGTTATTTAGCTATATTCCTGGTCCTTGTGAAACTGGGGGGCCAGGGCAGGGAGGAGCCGCTGGGGGAGCAGGACGTCTGCACTTGACTGCCACCGTCATCAGAAGGCACCTGCTCTGTGGGCCGGACTCCGTTTCTCATGAGCGGTGCTTGGTTTCCTCAGAGATTCCTGTCACTGGGGGCCTCCCACCTGCACCCCCTAGTGCAGGCCATGCACCCTCTAGCTCTGCAGCCTGAGTCTGTCTTAATTTCCCCTTTAGGTGGCCCTATAGGAAGATCCTCTGATAACAGTCCACACCTGCCAACAGGTGGCCGCTGCAGGCCACCTTCCCTTCGTCACCTAGCAGCAGCCGGCCTGCCTGTCGTGCCCTTCAGCTCTCTTGGGCAGAAATCACATAGTAGTCCGCCGTGTCCACTAACTGTGGGAACTCACGTGAGGGTCGCTGAGGGCCCCCAAACCCTTTTCTTGAGACTTAAAGTCAAAGACGAGGCCATCCCCATGTCTTCTCTTTAGGGTAGAGTGGCATATGACCCAGAGTGCATCAGTTTCTCACTGAGGAAATCTCCAGAAGAATCTTCTCTTATGTCTGTGTTCTTCTTACCCTTTTATATCCTCATTGTGAATGAGGGGTTTAAAAGTCATTTAGCCAGTACTTGCCCACCTGCTTTGAAGGTTTTTGCAAGAAGAGCTTCTTTGGAATGTAGCATCCATTGTCTTCGTGCCTCTGATGTCCTGTGTGACATAACTTACCCGAGGCCAGACGGCTGCTAAGCTCAGGCTTTGGGATCCCAGCATCCTGGTGCCAGATCCCAAGATTCACCACCACTGTTGTCGGTAGCCAATTCCCTAATGTTGGTCATTTCAGTTTCTATCCAAATTGTATCATTATGAACAATACTATCATGTCCATCCTTATTATTTTTTAGTACATTCATCATTACTTCCTTTCAGTAAATCCTGGAAACTATTTTGCTAGGTCAAAGGTAAAGCTACTCTTTCTTGAATAAAAAAACATGAAGTTTTAGAATTTGAAAATGAAAGTTATGATTCCACACTTTAAAAAGATGATTTCTCTTTGCAATGGGTTTGCTTTGTCTAAGTAAATCATCAGTATGCAGGAAGCCCTCTTTCTTATTGTCAGATATAAATGTTACAAGTCAGATAATGAGGTCTGCAAAATGGCAGTCTTCCATTTTCCCATTTTCTTCTGGCTCCACTGAAACTCTCCGTGGAGTCTCCACTCCACCTGATGGGAGAAGTAATCCATCAGTTCCAAGTAAATTTTACCATTTAAAGTTTAAAAGGAGTCCATTCAGGAATTTTCCCTCTTTTATTTATTTATTTTGTCAGTGGGGAAGACATCACAGTTCTCAGGAGCCCGTGAATCATCATGGCATCATGAGGGCACAGAGGGGTTGGGGGAGCCATTGTGGGGTGTCCTCACAGGCATCCACAGGGTTTCAGAACAATAGCTCGTCCTCAGCCCATCCCTTATTTTGGCATCCAGGTCCTCAGTTGGCACTTAACTACTTCTAGTGGGGACAATCCCTCTTCACGGCCTTGAGAACTTTGGAGTCAGGCATGGTGTTGACTGCAGCGTGCTCTTTCTCAATATATATCCCTTTCCCCCACACCCCTCTCTGTCTTCCGTTCACCCCCTCTGCTTCCCTCTCTGCCTCCCTCACTCCTGCCTCCCTCTGGGCTTTGAGAAGCTCATGACCTGCCTTATCTCCTTTCTTGCCCTGACACCACCCTCAGCCATCTCCACCCTTCTCAGAACAGGGGGCAGGGGCATGTCTGTGAGGCACAGATCTCTCTGCTCCCATATTCTCCAAAACCTCTGTGAGGATCCTGTCCCTGTCTTGCCCTTTTATGGCTTTAACCAGAGGGAAGGAGAGACCTGTTCTGTACTTGTCTCTCTTTTCTTCCTATTTTCCTCCCCTTTCCAGTTTTGGGACAACAGACGTTGCAATCACCATGGGTTCTTTTGAAATCTGTTGTTTGAGGCATCAACTCTGACTTCTGATACTCAAAAGTCAGGCTTTTTTGAGATTCAAAAACCTTTTCTCAATCTGCCGTCAGTTTTGAAATGAAAAAGCAGAGAACTGGCCCACTTACTCTCCTGCGGCTCTCTGTCCAATGGCTGGCGTCCCCTGGCTGCTACCTGAAGGGTCAGAAGAGGCCATGAGTCAACAGGGACGGGAATGAAATACATCTGTTAATATCAAATAGCGCCCCCCCCCATGGTGATAACAATAATGTACACACAGACTACAGACCAAGAAGGCCCCCGTGGGGCTGGCCCCCTCCCTCTGGCCCATGGAGGAATTATAAAAACATAGCTCTACTCATTATGAAGTGAATTTTGTCCATGGATGCACATATTATAAATCTGTTAGGTCTTTTCATGAAAGCTTTTAGATGTTGTATCTTGTTAATAAATTCTAGTTTAAAAAGGAAAAAAAATGAAAGAGAGAGAGAGAGACAAACCAAGAACCAGACTCTTAACTATAGAGAACAAACTGATGGTTATCAGAGAAGGGGGTGGGGGGAGGGGGGGACATAAGGGATAAGAATTAAAGAGTATGCTTATCATGATGACAAGAAATAAAATGATTTTAAAAATAAATAAATTCTAGTTTTAAAAAGTAGGATATGCTTTCTTGGGAGATGGGAAAGACTAGGGAAACAGACAAGCCATCCAGGAACCTAGAGAGGTTATACATTCCCAAGGGGCTCAGGTGGATTCAAAGTTTTCCAGTTTTGTGATTTTTATAAAGCCGTCTGAGTTTAGTTGTCTTCACTGACACACTCACCAGCTCTGAAGGGAAAGTGACATTTGTGTATATCAGAGGCAAAGGAATAAGTGGGCCCGGAAACCGAAGTGCCGACTACTTTCCTGCCCACCCCGGGCTGCCTCAGCCCAGGGAGCCCGCCGTCCCAGCACATTGCTCCCTGTTACAGGAGCAGCTCAAAGCCCTCAGCCCTCCATCCTCACACCACTGCTGTTCTCTGGGGTCGAAGCTCTTTAGGGAAAAAAAAAACCTTTATCCTGTCTCTTGCCTCCAGACCATTAAGCTGAGTCAAGATTACTGATGTCATGATCTCCATGGTAACCAACTAATA
Organism: Neomonachus schauinslandi; assembly: GCF_002201575.2. Taxonomy (NCBI): domain Eukaryota; kingdom Metazoa; phylum Chordata; class Mammalia; order Carnivora; family Phocidae; genus Neomonachus; species Neomonachus schauinslandi. The sequence continues at coordinate 93,253,470 of NC_058412.1, read as the reverse complement.
AGCAAGAAGAAAACAAAAAGGGTGGCTTAAAAACAGGAAAAAAAAGAGATAGAATAAATAGGTATGGAAGGAGCGTGGGAGCCATAAAGGTTTTTTATTGCTACTTGTTGGAGATCTCAAACATGAGTCAACCACAGTGCTGGCAGGCCCAAGCCATTCAGGCGGTTGAAACCCCTGCTAATAAACATAAATTACATACTATACCATTGCTCCTACTTCTCGCACTCTTCAGTTGTGTCCCGGCTTTTGTTTGTTCTGTTTTTGTAATATAATTCAGTGCGTTGAAATGATCACCATGGTAGTCGTTATAATCGAGGTTTTTATGGTAGTTTATGTGTTTAACCAAAAGGAGCCACGCTGCCAGGGAGCCAGTCTCGGGCAGCACTCTCCTGTCACCGTGGTGACACTCTGCTGGCCCAACCCATCCCCATTGTCATCACCACCATTCACTGACCCTCAGTACAGCGCTCCAGTGTAACCAGAGATGATTGCTGATTTTAAAAATTGAACCAGGCACTTTTCTTTTCCTCCCTCCCTCCCTCCCTCCTCTTTCTTTCTTTCTTTCTTTCTTTCCCTTCCTTCCTTCCTTCCTTCCTTCCTTTCTTTCTTTCTTTCTTCCTTTCTTTCTTTCTTTCTTTCTTCCTTTCTTCCTTTCTTTCTTTCTTTCTTTCTTTCTTTCTTTCTTCCTTCCTTCCTTCCTTCCTTCCTTCCTTCCTTCCTTCCTTTCTTTCTTTCTTTCTTTCTTTCTTTCTTTCTTTCTTTCTTTCTTTCTTTCTTTCTTTCTTTCTTTCTT